>NW_026705582.1:300000-376940 GCF_029867415.1 Vicia villosa
CACGCGAGATGGGACACACAACCTTTCAATTACACAAAATACCAAAAGCAGATACTGTCACAAACTTCACTTCAGCAACTTTTACTTTGTTAGATATATGCCGAAACGGATTGTTTGCACACATCCTCAATCACATACTCTTGTTGCTTTCTTTTTAGAGGACTTTTGTTACTCCCTTCAAGTATGCATATATGACGGCAAAGTAACTCAAGTATCAGAAATGTTTGTTTAATGTATGTTTACATAAACATTAGTGTATAATGAAGTTTTCATTCAAATTAGTTTAAGAGAATGTTTAAGATAAGTCAAACATTACATGAGTGTGTTTGTTTTAAGATAAGTAAAAAATTACATGAGTGTGTTTGTTTTGAAGTGTGAAATTGTTGTTTTACGTTTTGAAAAATTGCTACTGAAAAAATTATCGGGTCAAGTCGCGTAGTAGATAGTCACTTTTAAGACATTTCACGACACTGTTTAAAATTGTGCAAAGCATTCACTCGACCATGGTGCCTCAAACATAAAAAGACAACAAAAATCTATATTGTATGATTGGTAATCACTCTAGAAATACACCCTCTATGGCACTGTGATTAGTCGAATATGGTAAAAATACCATTCTGAGTATCTGGTTTTTAAACCAATTTTGTAGATGGCGCAAAGAAATCACTTGAAACTAAAAACAGAAAAGAATTTTTTTTAGATAAAGCAGAAAGGAGAAAGATTTCGGAATGCGATAATTTTGGGTGGAGAAAATAGATGGATTCAGTTAAAACATAGTTGGGAACAAGCGCATTAAATGCGGTCCTATCATTGAAACATTTTGTAGCTCTTTACATACATGTGCAGACGTAACTAGGTAGGGCATGGTGCAGTTTACAGTGGACTTGAGTTTGTGTGTATCCACGAGGAGAAATCTTGTCGCTCATCTTGTGATTTCTTTCTCTAGTTGGTCTGAACCCTTCAGTTGGTGCTACAAATAAATTGAATATTTGAAAGTTTTCACTACCTTTAGTATTCAATTTTTTTTGGGAAAATCTTGGTATCTAGGCTTGCAACCGACTAATCAAACTTATTATTACTTTTCTAGAAAACTTTTCCATGCCCTCTTCTTTAAGATTACTACTAGAGCAATCTTCAGCTTTTTGCTCAAAGTCTTTGCCTTTATTTCTTTTCACATGCTTCATCAATCTCAGATAATCAGGTATCATCCTTAACTCAATCTTTTATCATCAACATTTCTTATTCTCTGGTTAGGATGAGTGATGATAAAGTTAACCTAATGAGCGATTTTGAGGGTGAAACTTTTTCTGTCTTGAGAATGGGCATCCCTTGATTCTCATCTCCCTGCTCCCAATCGTAATCCTTTGGACCCATAGATCATATATCTATATGATGACTCTGATTCAAAAAGGGTATCTGGGAGTTCTTTGGAGGAATGAACTTCTTAATCTGACTCGTTAGAAGCCTTTTTATCAAATGTTGGCGAAGAGGCTAATCGCGCCGAGGTCCCTATGCCCCCTCACATCTTATCCGCAAATGAGATACAAGCCAATTTGTAAAGGAGAGAACACACTAAGGATTACATTTAGCTTCTTCTAAATGTCGATGGTTGTGAGCCCAATGATACTGATGTGCAAGCCCACTTGAATGTTTGAGGTCGACTAGTTGTGGATCATGAATGGGTGGATGCAAAAGTAATGGAACTTCATGTGTTTTAAGCATTGAGGTTGCTATATATGCGAATGGAATTATGTTCGGCGATCTCTCGAAATGGTCGACTCTTCCAATGGAGCCGGAAATGAAGATATGTAGCTCCTTTGGCGACTACATGATTTTGCATTATGAGTGCCTTTTCACACGAATAGGGATGAGTTACTCCTTCGTAGCTTCATCTGAGGTTTTGTGTGTTCAGGAGGGTATTTCAATTGTGTGTCGAGCATAGATATTGGAAACCTTATTTTGGGTTATTCTTTGATATGTTCCACCCGATGCGCACTTCTTAGGATAACTTTTGTAATTAGGGGCTCATCATCTTCCATCAGGTCAATCCTTGGTTCCATTTACTTTGGATTGGACGATTTTCTGGGGCGTTTCTTGCTAGTAAATCCCCTCACTCCCGCAACCTTTTTAATTTTTTCTACCTCCCCGTTGATTCTTTTTGCTTCAATCACATTTTATATATGAAGTACTTGTCTAAAATCCATTTTAACCGGGACACTCACTCATAATGCAACAAGCCAGGTTCCCTTTCTTCAGAGGAAGTAGAAATGAAGGAGGAAATAAAATCTTGGCTTAAGGGGCTCAGTTATTAGGAAGGGTTCCGCTCTGTTGAGGGGTCCCCTGCCGAGGTGAGAAAAAGGTGGATTGATACCCATGCCATTTTGAGTGGAGTTACCCAGGAGGTGAGGAAAAATATATTTGGTGAGCGGTCCTTGTGTGTTTTTTTCCATGCATAATTGCGTTTTGCAGATAGCATGGAAAAGGTGAACAAGCAGAAGTTATTATATAGCCTTGCAAATACTCAAGGTAGTTTAGGCTAGAGCCCTACATTTGGCTCCATTTTTATTATTTTATTATGCAACGCCTCTGGTTGTTTGGTTATTTCAATAACGCAAGGTCTTGCTTGTTCTCTTTACAATGCTAAGTTTGTCTATCCTAGAAGCATAACCAGTGTTCATCTCAACAGCCTTGAGTGTTGCACGCTTTATAAAGAAAGAAAATAGTAATTTTTTGCCATGAAGTAATATATGTGTTCTTCAACCTTTCTATTTTATGATATGCGGCTTGTTGTAATGCATGATATTAGTTATCACATTTTTTGTTGTATTTAGTGTGTTGCTTCTCGATATGGAGCTTTAGGTCGGTGAGACCAAAATGGTATGATCGTATATTTGTATTACGCTTCGCTTCACATAGCACCTTTCCCTATACGAAGGTAAGATCCTCGTTCCTACCTCGAGGCATAGCTCAGATCAAGGTGAACGTCTCCAAGCTTCACTGCCTACACCTTTGAAGTGGCTAGATTCGAAAAAGGGGGTACCAGTTATGCAGAAATACGTGTAGTATGTCTCAAACGAGAAGTCATGTGAGGGATGCGTCTAAGTCATATAAGAATTGCAGAAAACCGTTAAGCTTGTATCAGATATGCGTTCAAGCATGGATATTGTTTGAGTCGTGTTAGAATCAAAAAAATGTGTTAAGTCTATATCAGATACGCAATCATGCAAGGAACGTGCTTAAGTTAAGCCGAGGTACAATGCATTTCACGTCCCAAGGTTAAAAGTGTTTTTTTAGTAATGAGAAGAACTCATCCATGCTTAAGTCTGTTTGTAGCAAGTTTTTCGCCTTTTTATCATAGAGAACTTTTTTCTTATCATCATATGTCCATGAACTCTTAATCTTAGATGTACCAATGTCATTGACAACGCTTGTGGGAATGAACTTACCATTTTCTACAATATCTCAAATTTCTTCTCCTTGTGCTTCAAGATGTGCTTGCATACGGATCTTTCAAAAATCTTAATATTCACCACGGAACAAAGGAGACTTATTGTTACTACCACCATTTTTAAAAACCGGATTTACAGAAGACATCTTTTGGATCTAAGGAGAAAGTTACCTATAATATACTATGATATCAATTGTAATTATTGAGTGTGCAATCTAAGAGGGGGTGAATTGGACTTGTTGAAATTTTCATGATAATTAAGCAAGTTCAATTTCTTTTTAATTTTCTGGTTTAGAATAAGATGTAATGATTGTTTTGAAGGGTTAAATATATTTTTGATCCCTATAAAATTACCAATTTTTGTTTTTGGTCCCTATTAAAAAAATTATAAGTGTTGGTCCCCACAAAATTATTATGCACGTAGTTTTAGTCCTTGCTGTTAAACCGATGTGTATTTTTTAATGATTATTTTACAGACAAGTTTAGAACGTTATAAAAAGTTCCTCGAAAAAAAGGAACTTAAAATTTGATTTCTAGGTCGAGATTTGCATTAATTTTATCATTATCTTTTGAAATTTAAAAAATTCATATTTAATTCTTCTCATTTTAAAAAATTCTATAATTTGGTAAAGAAATATTTTATAGTATTCTAAACACGTATGAAAAAAATTATTAAAATAATTAAAAAGTTTAAGGATAAATAAACAGTTTTCAAAATTTTAAAAAATAGCAGGAATTAAAACTGCATGCATAAAAATTTTTTAGGGACTAAAATATGTCATTTTTTATAGGGACTAAAAATGAAATTTGAGATACTTATAGGGACCAAAAATATACTTAAAGCTGTTTTGAATGATCTAGTCCCTCAAACCAATGAGAGATTTTCACTATTGTTAGATCTTTGTACAAGCCTACCTCTAAAACTTCTCTTACAATCTTCTAACAACAACAAAGAAGCACACCACTTTCTTGATTTCCAAAAACACAAACAACTATGGTGGAATTTAAATTAAACCAATTCAAAAGACCTTTTTACAACAATCACCAACAACTTGAATACTTGATGATCATGATAATACAAATTTCACCCTTGAGTTTGTATCACTTTTGTCTTACTTGTATTATAAGATATATGAAAGTTTTTACTCTTTTCTTTCTCTTTGATCATAATACAAACATATACATTAAGAATAATATGAATGAAACTATTTTTTTGTGAAATGAAAGTTATGCAGAAAGTTTCATGTTTGATGAATATATGAACACTTTAAAAACTTGTTTGAATTATGTAAATATGATGTATGCAAGAGGTTAATTTGAATTCTGATGTATAAACCTTTATATACATCATAAGACACATCTATGAATTGTTGCATATGTTTGGAAACAATTTCATGAAGGTTTGCAGTCATTTAAAATCATACTGGTTTAGATAAAATCATTATGCTTCAGTGGGAATCGATTTCCAAAATGTTGTAATCGGTTATACCATGTGTAACATTTTTATTTTTAAAATTTTTTCATACCTGTAACCGGTTAACCCTGTTATAAAAATGCCAAATACTTGTTTTTAGGATTCTGAACCAAAATTAAAACATTTTAATGATGCATAAAAGGTTTGAGATGAATAAGCATGACAATTTCTGAGCCATTAAGATATATAATATGAATTGTAATGCATACTTTAACAATATTGATTCTTTCCTTCGATTTTCAAAGCTTATGATCATTTGAGTTTGATTGTGCTAGTATTCAATCTTTTTATTCTTAGACAAGTTTTTCTCTTGTTTTTGTTTATGTGTTTGTCTTCATCAAAACTTTAACCAAGGTCAAGAATAACTTTTCTTAACATAGTCCTCTAGTACCATATGACTATCGAGATCCTCAGGTATGACATTAATATGTCTATGGCCAATCCTCAATGTAGTCAAACTCAGGTTCCCACCCAAAAATACGAGGAAAGTAAGAGATGATCAATCCTTGAAAATGATTCAGATAAACTATTAGTAACAATTAGTGTAACAAAAGAGTTAGAAAAATATTAGTAACAGTAAATTACCATAAGCATCGTGCAACTTCCTGTTAATTTCTTTGTCTTCTAAAGACAAGTTTCTCCCAACTTCGAGTATAGTGTTGAAAGTATTTGTGGGTAGATATTTTCGGTATATATCGTATCCACAGGGATTGGTTTAATATTACTGCCGTTCTATAGTTGGCTATTTTGAGTGAGAAAAAGTAGTTGGATTTGTTTCGTGGTTATAATGATGCTAGTAAATCTAAACAATAATTTAACTGCAAATTCTGAAAGTTTGTTAACGATTAAAGAGATATGTTGAGCTTTAGGGTTCATCAACCTATTCCTATACAATTTGTTAATTAAATCACAATTGAACAATCATTTGAATTATTATCTTCACTTATCCTCAAATATGATTCCATGTCTGCAAATCAAATTAGATAAACTTTTACCGTTATGAGATTCGATCTCTCAGAATATCAATATCGATAATAGTAATAAAGAACGATAATTATGAAAACTCAATCACAATTCCATCTCTGCAAATTGGGATTGAATCAATATAGTAACCTAGGGCAAAAGTTAGAATCTTTTCTTTCGATCAAAGACTCCACAATAATTTAATATAAAAACAAGGTTTCTTATTGATAATAAATTCAAACAATTGTTCATAGGAATTAATCAATGGTATTGTATATTCATAGGCTAATTACTACCTTAAACTCAACAAGAGGAATTTAGCTCTCCATAGACATGAAGAACACACAAGAATTAATGGAGGGATTCATCTTCTTCAAAGGAATATCTTCAATTGGCAAAGAATCCACCTTCAATTGTTGTTCTCAGCTTCAGAATCAGAATGCTCTCCTAATTTCGCTCACAAAAAGTCAGTCCTTCTACTTGAAGACTAGGGCTTCTATTTATAATTTTTGGGCCTGAAACGTCGCGTCCGCGGCGCGGTCACAAACAGTGAGTTTGGCGCGGCGCTGTCTTGGACTCCCGCGGAGCGCCCTTGCTAAAACTCCTTCTTTTTGCTTTGCCTTTAATACTTCAGCTTTCTTTCCTCTTCATGTTCTTATAAAGCTCTTTTCAGCTCCAAACCTGCATCAATAGTACCCATAAGTGATTCGATTTGCTTTACAAATGAACTAAACTTATTCAGTTCAATTCTTATTAAAAACCTATGGATCTATCACAATTTGCATTAGTTTAGAAAAGAATTTACTTATATTAACACATGAATTTACCATTAATTCACTCCTAACAAACTCTCCCCAACTTAGAGTTTTGTTTGTCCCTAAACAAAATTACTTACCTCAATGAATATAACAAAACATACCAACAATCATGCAACAAGTTTTTCAAAAAGGTTTTTCAAGTGGTTCAATTCGGTGACCACCTCAGATACTCTTCATCTCCCTGCAAGCTTAGAACATACACATGAACCAGCTTTTGTTTGAAAATTACCTCCAGAAGTTCAAAACACTACACAACCGCAGTTGAATCAGCACTAATCACTCTCATAAAAAATTATGATGAATAAAAGAGGGGTTAAACACTCATCCAAACAATTAAATCAACAAGGATCTATATCATACGTTCACCATATTGTTAGCATCAAGTCCTGTGGAATCTGGGAATCAGAAGGTCTTTCCAGGGTTGTATTGTGGTTTAGATTCAAAGAAAAGAAGATAAACGAGGGTTGTTCCTATTCTAGGGAAGCATCCGAATCATAACTCCTTTCCTTTTCCGTGATACCTTAAACTTTTTTCACCCATTCTTCTTCTTCACTCGTAGCTCGAAGTTTCTCTCTTTTTTTTTTCAATAACTGTTTACTTTCAAACGTTGTTCTTCTTTCGTTTCCTTTTTTTATTTTTTTCAAGCTACGAATTTCTTTCATTCTTTGCAAATCACGGCCTATACTTACTCTTCTTTTGATTATGACTCTCCCCAACTTGGAGATCAACCTGTATTTAGATTATATGAATGCTCCCCTACTTTCTATGAAGGTCAAAGAGAAAACACATCACCAAAGTTTATGGTCGATGGTCCAAAACAAAACTTTTTATTGAGATCAAAAATCACCAGGTGTTTCCTTGGTGCATATGATGAAATTTACCTTGACCTCAGGCTCAAAGAATGATTAGCAAAGGATCACACTCTCACAGAAGAAAATAAGTTTTAGGATGAAACCAGCTCAAAGAACTCTCAGATTCAAACAAGTGCCAAAATCATTTCCACAGATTTCCACAAACAATGCGACAAAAGGTTTAGCATGATACAAACAAGTCAAAATAATCGATGGTCTCCTGCATATAGTAAACAATGGAAAGCTTTCCTCACAATGGTTAAGGCTAAGCCGATCCAACTAAAATAGTGTACCATAAAGAACTTCTGCTAAGTATTTACTAATAACCTATGTTTCATGCACACATTCGGAGTTTGAGTTTGAAAATTCATACCTGACTTGTCACTTATTGAAAAAGAAAGTGAAAACTAATTTTGTTTGAAAATTCACTCACTACCACTTTTATACATGTTGCTCCATTGTTGGTACTTTCATTACTCTTCACTTGAGCTTTTCTTTGTGTTTTCGGGACTACTCACTCTAAATTGAGACAAATACAAAAACAAAACAATTTACAATACTTAACATAAACTTTAATACCAAGACGAAAAGCAAGTCATAGTGACCCTAAGGTTCACCAGAGTACAGGTCAGCCATTCATAAAATAACTAAAAACAAGATCAACAATAAAATAGAAATTATCATCATATCAGTTATCAAACATCGAATCAATCTCGGCATCAATATCCGCATCCTCCTCCGCCTCATTCCCTTGTGCCTGGTTATTAGCTTCAACACCTGCACCCCCCTACAGGAAAAGGGTTGGATTCCGGCCAACCACAATATGTGAAATAGCTTTCCCGTGTCGGGAAAGTTCTCTCCTCAGGGGCAGCAGAAAGGTTCCTGTACTGCTGTTGCATAGCATCGTGCAGGAAGAGATGAGACCTCTTATTAGCCTCAAACATGGCTGAATAATAGTGATGAGCAACCAGAGGATCAAATTCCGCTGCACTACTAGGAGGTGGTGCTGTAGATGCAGAAGGTCCAGCCTGAGACGCGGCAGCTGCAGCCTTTTGGTCCCTGTAAAATGGCTTTGCACAAAACCAGTTAATAAAAACATCATCAATAAAAGTGTTAATCACATGATGCCCTTGGCCCGAGCACTCTACCCCTTCCTCCTTGCATAATCCCATAATTAGACCGGGAAGGGGAAGCACACATTTGGCATTAATGCCATGTTGTGTGTCACTCAATGCTTCTTAGTGCAATTCATTCGAAAGAATGAATGCGACATCAACGCTATGCTCAGACATGATGACGGTCATCAAAAATGCCACATCTAAGGGAATTGTGGTCACATGCGTCCTTGGCCTGATATTATACAAGATCACAGACAGAATTCCCCTCGCATGGATGTTCAGATCCTTCCTGTTGTAGTTGGTCGGATTTCCTTGCCTACTAAGTTCTGGTCCTCTTCCTGGAATGCATATTCTTTCAGACATCTGGTCCACAAGGTCAGCACAGTTAAGCACATTTTGCCTATAGAAACATTTCTCATCCTGTTACCAGCAAAAATCCTGTTGTTACAGGCGTCCTTTGGTCAGTTCTAGTTGTTACTAGTCTGTTCCTTTAAAGTCCCGTGGTTACAGGCATCCTTCGGTTAGGTATGATTGTATTAGTCCTTTCCTTCAAAGTCCGGTTGTTATCGGCAAAAGTCCAGTAATTGACCGGCGTTTCTTGTTTATATCAAGCTTTTAATAGTATCCCTTGTTTGGAATCAGTAGAAACTGGTTTCCTCTTCCAAAATCAAAATTACAAACATCACCCCAGAGTTGTCACTCCAGAGCGCAAATTTTAGGGTTCCTTGGTATTCAACCCACTTACACCTCTCATGTCCAGAACTTGTGTCGTTCGTACATTCGGGTTTAAGAAGATTGAATAGGGGCAGCTGTTGCACCCCAAAATTTGCCCACTCATTTATTACCCAATTAGCCTCACCTTACATTCATGTGCATACTTCATATAGGCCATTCATCCAATACATTCATTCATATCATTGTTACTATTCAAGGAAATTGATAAAAAAGAAAAGCTTTTGTGCGGGAGATATCTTGGTTCAAAAGAGAAGGTTTGAAGTCTGATTATATGGCCTCTCTTCCATCGAAGTTCTCCTAAAATCAGGGTTTCGTCCTCTCCAATTCAAAGCTTTGATCAAAAGATGCAATCCTCAAATTCAGGACCTTTCAGATTAGGGTTTTGACCAAGGTCAACCCTGTTGACTTTTTGGTCAACATTTAATCAAGAAATAATTTTGAGCATGAAGTATGGTTGCCTTGAAGAAATGTATTCATTGAAGTTTCTTTGATTGAAAACTGATTGAGAATCGGATTGAAAACTGATTAATCGGGAAGTTCACCAGTATTGAAAAAAATCAGGAAAATATGACTTTTTGGTCAAAGTCAAAGTCAACTGTCAAATATTGACTTTTGGTGGAAAATCGGTCGAAGAAAGTCAATGGAAAAGAATAAAATCAAGAAATATTCAAATTTGCCAAAAAAGGAAAATTAGTTGAAATTGGAACTTCCAAAAATAGAAAGTTGATACTTAGAGAAATTCTGGAAGATTTGAAAATGGCTGGAAAGCAAACTTCAGGTTCATTTTGCATGTGGTTCTAGGGATTATTTCAAGTCAAGCTTAACACTAAAGTTGTTCACCTCATGGGATACTACAAGTTTGTAATTGGAATTATTTTCAAAGGATGCTTGGATAAAAAGTTATGGAAGTTTGAAGTTGAACATTTTCATGGGAAAACAAGTCAAGTTACAAGGCAAATTCTGGGCAGCGTGACACATTTCATCAAACACGTGGTGTGCTGATTTTGAGGTTGATTTCAGAGAAATATAAAAGTCCATTTAGTGCAAACGTGGTATGTATCTACTCTTTGCCATGACATCTATCGATTGAAACAACAACCAAGCAAATTGGATGAGTATTGAATCCTTTGTGGAGCCTTAAAGTCGAACCTCACCAAGACATATGTTGCCATAAACATGAGCCAAAGGCTAGGGCTCGCGCGAGACATTTTCACGAACATGTGGTGTGCCACTTTAAGAGGTGATTTTAGTGATCTAAAAGAACTTTCAGGAGTACCACGAAACATCATACTCTTGTATTACATGCCCTCTTTCATTTAAGCAAATAATCATGTCATGTGGATGCTTGGTTACCAAGTTAGGGAGACTTGAAATCACACGTTTGAAGCTGTTTCTTTGCTACCGCCACGAGCAAGTCGGGCCCAACCCACACCCTGCATTCTTCCAGACGCGGATGACACAACTCATGGCTATTTTTCTTCTCCTTCCTAGACTTATTTCAATTACTTCCTAACATCAAATATGCTCCATCTTGTATCCTCTTTGCATTGATTATAAGGGTAAGCCAAATGAAGGTTCATAGAAAAAGCCATGCGTGCATGAAACTGTTATCATAAACTTGAAGGCATATGCTACATGAAATGTTTGGCCATAAGGGTTTCTACAAGACTGCGCATGCATACACATTGCTCCAACTGGCCATGAATTTTGGCTGCACATGAAAGAGAAAAAAAAGCTTACTCCAAATTGAACACTTGTTCACTAAGTTTAGAGAAAGTGATCCCCTACAACAACCCACACCATATGACTCACACACTCCATATATATAACGAAAGCTCCCACTTTTAGAAGGCTCACGCTACTCTCCCATTCTCTCTTTACTTTCTCAGTTCTCACTTTCCCCTCATCAATTTCCTCTCTATCCATTCCTTCAGCCAGAAGGGGTTGGTCACGGTTTGTAACAAACTTCAAAACCTCCACCAAGGCGCAACCCTCAACCACCACAACCATCTCCGATCTCCTCCATCAACATCACCACGCCATCAACATCATCACCACACATCAATCGTCATTTTCTAGTGATCTTCTGAGGCTTCTCATCACCAGCATCGTCTTCGCAAGCTCGCATTAATCACTCTTTCTTGCTCCTTTCTTTAATCCAAGATCGAATAAGTAAGTGACTCTTTTCCATTGCATTAGAAGCATGTATAGGCCTGGAACCCGTCATCAGGGATTGGGTTAGGACAATTAGACCGCCATGTTTTCCAGTATGTGTTGCATTCTATGTGACTTTTTGGATCTTGAAGTTTGATTTCTGTTTGTGTGAAATGATGCTGGTTTGAACGTTTAATTCGTGTATTTGAAATCTAAGCGTGACAACGATTGAATTGATATGCATGGCTTTGATTTTCGTGAAGTTCTTGAACATTAGGGTTTTAGTTTCGCTTTCAGTTTAGGAGATAGATTAGGAATTAGCGAAAACTAAGCTCGGATTCGAGATTAGCGTGAAAATCCGAGTGGAGTGAGGTCTGGTTCGCGTCTTTCTGGGCGCTTTGAGTCGTGGCTACGGCGGAGCTTCGCCGGAAGAGACGACCGGAGTGGGATCTCCGGCGTCTGTGTTTTTTTCTTTTCTTTAACGGCCAGGCTGAGGTGTCGTGCGCCTATTGGCTCGTGCTTCCCATCCTTTTGCATTTTGTTTTACTCTAATCATTGGTCCATGTTGTGTAACCTTCTGATTGGCTGAGTAATTCATTTTTGTCTTTTATGACTTAAGTATAACATCGCCCAATTGATATCATAGTTGCATGTCACGTTAATAAACCATAGTGCAAATATTTACATGCTGATAATAAATAAGAGAATAAAGAGAAAATAATGAGGCTTTGGAATGGGTTTGCATGCGGATTGGGCTCAGCACTTTTGTTTTCCACACACCCCTTGATCTGAGCCCACAACGCCAATGACTAGGATGTAGTTTAATTTGTTTTACTAACGCACCCCTATACTAGACAGATTTTAGTCTTATTTCATTTTATTTTCTTCCTAACTTTTGATTCATTGACAAGTTTTCCTTCAAATAAAAAATAAATAAAAACATGTTTTAGATACTTCTGTGTGTGTAAATAATTGTAGTATTTTTATAGATTTTTTAGAAATTAGTTTGATATTTTTAATAAATCATTTACTTTGGTATGTTCATGTTTCTCTTGGTTTTGATAGATTTTGCAAATTAATTTCGTTTAGTACCTTAGGATCAGAATTTAATCACCAATTTTTGTATGGCCATTGTAGACTAATCCATGATATTGTGTGTAAAAAATGAATTTCTAATTCTTTGTTTTGATTGGTATTTGATTAGTTTCGTTTAACTCGATTAACATGCGTTTCTAAAAGATAATTGTGACGTTTGTGCCCTCAAATTGAAATGCATTCGTGCAATAATGTTGGTTCCTTTTTGTACATATAATTAGGGATGTTTAGAGGTCCTAGTACCTGGAGTTGAATTTTTTAAGTCATGTTTTCTTATTTTACTTGATTTTTCTTTCTTACATGTAAATAACTTGCTTTTGATTAACGATTGTGTCTTAACTTGTCCAAATGACCTATAATTTTGTATGAAACTTTGTGACTTGATTCCATGATTGTTTAGACACCTATTAGAGGTCATTAGCTACTGACTTCCATCATTTGATTGCATTTTTCTAACTTCATTCACCATTTGGACTTGTTAACTAATTTTGACCTAGTTTTGTCTAGTTTTGTTAGAACTTTGTGTTGCTTCAAGCCAATTGACTAACATAGATTGGTATAAGGTCTTGGACCTATAAGTGAACTAATAGCTACTGACTTTAAGCTTTGTTCATGTTTTCATTTCATTTTTGTTTTGATTAATGGATGTTTGTTCGATGTTTGTTCGCTAATCGTTAAGTAACGATTTAGGCGATACTTTGGTAACCTCTTGCGAATATTTTCGTGTGATGTCATGATGCTTTTGTGTTTGATTTAGGACACTTATTTCCTTGGTTAGCTACTGCCCTAGGGCTCTTTTCTCATCTTGTTGGAGTTGTAACTCCATTCTTTTGCCATGTTCCCTTAGACTCTTCCTTCTTTGTTAAGAGGAATAGAGATAGGTTAGGATAGTTATCCTTGACCTTAGGGCCATTTGTAGATTAGAATAACTTAGATTAGAGAATAGGTTAGTTCCCCTTTGTTCATTCCTTTTTCTTTTTCAACTTTAAAACACTAATGAATAAAGATGTGAATCACATTAAGAAAGTGATAGAGAAATGAGTGGGATTCATTCCCTAATCCGTTTCTCAATCACTTAGTGGCATAGAAATGAGTGGGATTCATTCCCTAATCTATTTCTCGGTCACTACTTAATGGGAGAGAAATGAGTGGGATTCATTCCCTAATCTGTTTCTCGAACATTAATTAATGGGAGAGGAATGAGTGGGATTCATTCCCTAATCTGTTTCTCGAGCATTACATAATGGGATAGAAGTGAGTGGGATTCATTCCCTAATCTGCTTCTCTATCATTATACATTTTATGTGATTCTAATCGCAAAGTAAATTCCCTTAAAAATACTCAACCAAAAACACTTAAAACACTTAATAAAGGCTCAAATTAAAACAAAGTGACGAAGTGGTGCGAAACCTTGTATTGGGTTTTGTTCATCATGTAGTTACATAAAAAACACAAACCCAAGTTCATTCTTTTGCCTTGTTAGGCGCTTAAGAACAAGTTAAGTCCTTTCCAAAACTAGGCGTATAAGTCTCCAAAGGTCGAGCATCGTGGATTGTGACCTTAACCTCTGTTCAACTAAAAAACACAAAACAAATGGAAACTATGGAGCCGAACTACGGTCGCTCTGATTCCTTTAAAGGGATACGTAGGCATTGGGTCGCGGGGCCTAAGCAAGCACACTTGTAAATAATTCCTTCTTTTCCCCGTATTTCTTTTGCATTCATTCGCATTTAGGTTTAGACATAGATACACCCTTTAGATAGAAACAAACATAGGTGGATACCATCGAGTACGATGGGCGTGAGGGGTGCTAGCACCTTCCCCTCGCATAACCGACTCCCGTGCCCTGTTTCTCTGGTCGAAAGACCTTGTCCTTGTTTCGAGTTAGGTTTTCTGATATTCCTTTCCCTCGATGGGATAAATATATTAGTGGCGACTCTGATTTCATTTTTCGCGGTAGCGACAGCTGGCGACTCTGCTGGGGATGTGATAGACCTGTGCTGGTCCATCTTTAGCGAGTCGATCCTAGCCTATCTGTTTGTTTGCTTATTTTTGGGTGTGCTATATTTTGTCTATGTGTTGCATTTATTTATTTTATGTTTTGCATGTCATGTTTATTATCCGGCTTGCGTATCCTATTTACTTTCCCGCATTCTGGACTATATTATGGGTCCCCGTGGGGGCCACATATTTTCACTGTTTGTAGGTTGGGTGGGATGTTCTATGAGGTAAAAGGCCCAATACCCAGGCCAGAGTTGACACATAGGATACCTAGGATAGAGTGGATAGTCATGACGCCAACAGAATGTCAGGTTCTGTTGATTGCGATCATGAGACCCACGACCAGTCGAGGTTCAAATGAGATACCGTTGTTGGCATGTATTTGCGACAATGATGGTGTTTCAGGAGAACTGATAACGCTGGAATCCATTGACCTACCTTGACCTAGATTCACCTGTAAGTGGGGTGGGATATACATGACAGGTACCGTTGGTGACTATTTTGTACCGTTGGTGACTATTCTATTCTGTTGGTGACTATTGGTTCTCCTGGTATTCAAAAAGGTGTCGGACCTTTGATCTCATGACATTTGACCTACCGAGGCCCTATATCAGTTATTCAGAGGATTGTATAGTGGTTACTCAGATTATATGGACCTTGATCCCATGCTTTTGCATTGCATAGCATCATTACTTTATCCACTTTATTTGTGGGGGATTCTAAAGTTTATTCCAAAAAAAAAAGGAACGAAAAAGGTAGAAAAGCTGAAAAGATGGAAAAGAAAAAAAGAAAAGATATGAATAAAAAAAAGAATAAAAGAGAAACAAAAGTGTGAAAGTTGCTTGGGGCTCCCGACTGAGGGATAAGCAAGACGTATTCTGGTCTTGAGTACTGCACCATTTGCATTGCTCGAATCCCTAAAGTAAAAATAAAAATAAAAATGCACCACTCTTGTTGTAATATTCTTCTGGGAAGTAATCTAAAGTGTGTGGAAGGAACATATGATAATGCTCAGTGGCTACCATGCTGGGGCACCTAGCCATTCAACTGAAGGGGGTAAGACATTCAAAGGCAGAATTCAAGTCCTCGTTGATTTCAGAACAACCACATCCACTCCGAGAGGTTTTATGCACAAGTTGAAGTCTAAATGGGGTATCTATACTGAAGAAAGCATTCAAGAGCAAGAAGTCCATACGGAGTCAAGTCTCCTCAACAATGGCATTCATTTAAGATCTTTATCGCATTCTCATTGGTAACATTTCATTGTTTGTTTAAGCATTGATTGCATGTAAAAATTTGTTAATTTTCGAATGAAAACCATAATGCATTGTTTATGTTTGTCTTGAAGTAATCCATTCGTTTTCACTCAAAAAAAAAGTTTTTGGCTTTACGATACCAACTTTACTAATCACTTGCTTAGGCAAAGAGCGGAGGGAGAATGATGATATAAAAATGAAAAATCCCTAATTGTGTGTTTTTGAATAAAACCCTACTGAGGATGTACAGACATTGTTTCAAATCCCCAAACACCGGAGATATAAGGGAGATAGACCCTCGTTAACCCCTTTGAGCCTTGAAGTAGGAGTTTCTTTTCTGATCAGAAAAAACCCTTATTTTTAACCCTGGGGCAGGGTAGTGTTCATTTAACTTGATCAAGTGTTCAAGACGCACAAAGGATATTCATCTAAGGATACAACAATGGTTATCCTTCAAAAGGTTGAGGAAAAGTCAAAACCGTGATGGTTATCCTTCACCTACCAAGAGGACAGAAGATGACGATGCCACAATGGTAATTCTTCATCAATCATATAATGAGGCAGTCGCAATTGCTTCCAACGAGTCAAAGACAACGCGAGGTCACACGACTTGTTCAAAAAAAAAAAAAGAAAAAAAAAGGGGCAAAAAAAAATGAAAAGAAAAAAGTGATGAAAGAAAAGAATATAGCAATAAAAAGAAAATTGATGGTGAAAATAAAGAAAGAACAAAGTCGTGTGATAATGAATCAAAAGATTAAAAGGTGAGCGACTGCCATGTCCAAAAAACCTCATTGATTCCTCAACCGTTTCAAAATTCCTTGTGAGGGATGAACACTCATGATTGAGTTAACTGAATATAGGAATGGAGAACATTACGAAGGGGGTGGGTATTAAATAATTTTGAGCCTAAAAATCCTTTGTTTCTAAAAACCACGAACCCGGCCAAATTACAACCCTTAAAAGCCCTAATTGAAGTAGGGTTTATTTCGAAGACGCACTCCCATGAGATAGTGTTTACTGACTCCCAATGAAGCGTAACACATATATGTTGGTATCGTATGCTCGCTTTATCTTTCATTCACAAAAGGTTGCAACCTCATTTCATAAAAAGTTTGTTTAAACTTCAAGACTAACATAGGCTTTGCATTAGAATTATCATTCTTAGAATTAACATTCTTCTGCATGCAAAACATTTGGTTAACACCAAGGAAGTTTCCATGATGAGAATCAATGAATAGATGTATCATGTCAAGGTACAAGAGACTTGAGAACTACGTGGAGTAGCAGGCTCTCATAGATTAATTATCAAGGGGCATGTTGTTGGAATACTCCGTTGAGCATGAATAGTTTGATATCCATATGATTGACTACCTTGAGGGGAATGACATGAATATTCTTTTGAGCATATGTTGTTTGATTGATTACCTTGAGAGGAAGAGTTTAAAGACTCCATTGGGTATGATAAAGTTGCTTCCACAGTTTGTTTGACGTCAAAGGAAGTAAATGTGAGGATTCTGATAGGATGCACTTAATCTGGGGCAATCAAATTGAGGTTTGCCATCTCAAATTCAATCAAGCTGGGTCAATCAAGTCGAAGAATCTCTCTCTTGATTTCAATCAATCTGAAGTAGTGACGTCGAGGAATCTCTCAAACTCACTCAATCTGGGGCAGTTACGTCGAGATTCGACAAATCTCTTCAAGGATCCGTGGATCAAGAGAAAGAATATCTCAAACGCTTGGATATGCTGGGGTAAATTATGTCAAGCAAGCGTGGTGAAGAGATCCTTTTGAGACAAATATCTTCGTAAGTTAGGCAGCCTGGGGCACAATATTTTGGTTTGTATTGAAGGAACCGCTATTCACTTGTAAAGTGCAGTTAACCATCACAAAATGGATGAGTATCATAATACTTCCCCCAGCAAGATGCCTAAAGTTACTCTCTCCCCAAGCATAGGAGTTTATTTCTCCTGAGAGTTGGTTCCGTTCCTCGAGCATGGGAATTTATTTCTCCTGGAAAAAGTCTCTCCCCAAGCATAGGAGTTTATTTCTCCTGAGAATTCATTCTCTCCCCAAGTATAGGAGTTTATTTCTCCTCGAAGTTGTTCCAATCCTCTTAACAATGGTTCCTCATTAGGGTTCTCATCCCCAATATGGTAAATTGAGGGAATATCCTCAAGCTAAAAATTCTCCGAGCTATGGCACATGGTGAGAAGTCAGAAGTCATTCTTCAAGTCAACAATCGGAAGTATATCCTGCAAGTTAAATTCCAATGTCTATTGGCACCCCCAGAGAGTTCTTAACACTAAGGGGATTCTCCCTGGTGTTTACCTCTCCCGAGGTCAGAGACGAAGCTCGATCGACAAGTCAACGGAATATTCTCTAAAGGGCCCTCGTTGTCTCTGCATATAGTAATCATTGCATTCACATTGCATCTACAAAAACGCGTAACATTTCCATGAATATGGAGCATTACGCCATGGAAAAATTCAAACATGCATCAATGCATAAGCCAAGTTTGTATGTGCTTCCAAGGCACAAAGTAACATATCCCCAAAAGAAATCTTTCTTTCTCCCTCCAGTGCGGACTGGATACAAAGTCTTTCTTTGTCAAGATCATTGTCTCCTTGGTTATTTCCCGTTTGCTGAGTTCAATCGTTTGGATAACCCACACTTTGTGTGGGGCAATTCGAATGATTGTCACCCTTATAGAATTACACCCCGCCTTTTGGCCTGAGGGAACCATGTAATTCTTATATTCCGTAAGTAATCAATACCTTCTTCAAAGCCCAGTGTTTACTGGCATCATCTAATAGAGTCTGGTCGTCACCAGTCCTCTCTTTGTATTCACTTTTTGTGAGTCCCCTTACTTCCTTTTGCATAAGGGATACCTCTTGCTTCTTGCAAGCCTTGTTTTGGTTATTTTCCCGCATGTCACGTGCATAATAGAATGCGAATGAGGGTGGAAATTCAACCCATCTCATTTTTCAATCATTTGAAATCCATACTTTGTGTGTGGCAATTCGAATGATTGTCACTCTTGTAAAATTACACCCGCCTTTTGGCCTGAGGGAACTATGTAGTTCTTATGTTCTGTAAGTAACAATACCTCTTTCAAAATCAAGTGTTTACTGGTATCATCTAATAGAGTCTGGTCGTCACCAGTCCTCTCTTTGTATTCACTTTTTGTGAGTCCCTTTTCTGCCTTTTGCATAAAGGATATCTCTTGCTTCTTGCAATTTTGCCGTTGGTTATTTTCCCGTATGCTGCGTGCAGATTGGAGTGCGAATGAGGGTGGGCATTCAACCCATCTCATTTTTCAATCATTTGAAATCCATACTATGTGTGTGGAAAATTCGAGTGATTGCCACCCTTGAAGAGTACACCCCGCCTTTGGCCTGAGGGATCCATGTAATTCTTATGCTTCGCAAGCATTGATATCTCCTTGAAAGCCCAGTATTTACTGGCATCCCCTGACTGATTCTAGTTGTCACTAGCCTTTCTTTCAGTCAAGTCCAATGATTATTGGCATCTCTTACAAAAGTCCCATGGTTATGGGCATCCTTCAAATTCTGGTTGTTACCAGCGAAAGTCCTATGGTTATAGGCATCCTTTGGTTGAGTCTAGTTGTTACTAGCCTTTTCCTTAAAGTCCTGTGGTTACAGGCATCCTTTGGTCAGTTCTAGTTGTTACTAGTCTGTTCCTTTAAAGTCCTGTGGTTACAGGCATCTCTGGTTAGGTCTGATTGTTATTAGTCCTTTCTTTCAAAGTCTGATTGTTACCAGCAAAAGTCCTGTTGTTACAGGCATCCTTTGATCAGTTCTAGTTGTTACTAGTCTGTTCCTTTAAAGTCCTGTTGTTATACCCCAAAATTTGCCCGCATCTTTTTTCAAGAAAACTCCAATCTGAAAATTAAGAGTCTCATATAATCATGGATTTTTATTTCAACAAATATCCTGACATATGAAATACTTAGTTTTTAGAATTTTTCTTATACAGTAATTTGGCTTGCAGTTGAATTTATTCTTACGCAAACGCCAAATACTGTTTATTACTTCGCACATGCTATTTATTTATTTACAGATAAATAGTACTGACACAATTGGTACAGAGTTAAATCTTTTTGCAGGCGCAGAATCAGGAAACTCAGACTGTACTGGTAACAAGTAGATTATTATTATCTTTTTTTTCCCACTAATTTTTGTACTATATTCCATTATTTTCAAAAATCTTTTCAAATCTCTTTTTCAAAAAATCAAATCTCTCTTTTTCCCAACACTATCTCCACTTTCTTTCAAATCTTATTTCCACTCAAATTTTCCTTTTGTACGGAATCACATCATTCCCCAACGTCTCTATCCTTCTTTCCACTCTATAAATACCTCTCATTGTTTCATAAAAATCTCACATCAAATTCTAACTCATCTCTCAAATTTCTACTTCATAATCCATCCTTTCTTCTTCCCCGACAAAATGGCGAAGCGGTGGGAAACGTGTTTTCTTATGGTCATCACCATTGCTACGGTGATCATGTCTTTCTTCTGTCTACATAGCCCGGAACACTGTGGACCTGGGATGCTTATGCCCCCAATCATCTACATGTTACTATTTGTAGCATGGGTTATCAATCGTCATTCTTAAAATTTGCCGTATTTCTTATTTCTTAAATGTACCGTTTATTCGTACTGTTCAATATAGTATGTAATATTTGTACTGTCAGTATTAAATGTTGTACTATTTGTCATAATATTGCTTAATTACTCAGATAATATTTTGTGTGTTTTCTGCCAGTCAAATATTCATTTTTCTGTGCATTAAATGATTTTCAGGGTTATTATCGGTAATTTTGCCCGCATACAGTAAATATTAGTTATTTATTATGTCTGTGTTTTTTTAACAAGTCATGTAAATAAACTTTCATTTTTCACATAAAACAAAAACAAAAACAACAAAAAAAAAAAGAAAATTAACTTTGACTGTTGATTTTTCACTCTAACTGCTACGTCAATATCTGAACAGTCAGTTGACAGCCAAACTGCTGGCAGTACAATTCTCAGTGTTTTGTACCATCAATCAAATCAATCTTTCACAATTCAAAATTCCAAGATTTTTGTTCTAGAAGTCTTCTGAATATCACGCGATTAGCAGAGACTCAACACTGCACAAAAATCAGGTACGCTTAACTGTCTCCTACACAAACAGTCCCTGACTAGGGTTTTCTTGTTTTTACAGGAGAAACAAGCTTTTGAGACCTCAAATGGATTTCATGCACATCCATATATCTCAAAGTACCATCATACAAATTTTCAAACTTCAATTCACTCAGACACACCGTCAGCAGCTCAAACAGTCAACAGACGAC
Organism: Vicia villosa; assembly: GCF_029867415.1. NCBI lineage: Eukaryota > Viridiplantae > Streptophyta > Magnoliopsida > Fabales > Fabaceae > Vicia > Vicia villosa. The sequence continues at coordinate 321,274 of NW_026705582.1, forward strand.
CCGTTTGACCAAAAAAGTCAACAGACAGTCAAAAATGAATTTTTTTTGTCAAAGTCCATATTTTGTCAAAGGATTCATCATTTGATCATTGGATGATCATAATTCATCAAGGAAAGATCAAAAATCAACAAAACCCTAAGATTCAAAATTAGGGTTTTTGCCTGAAAAGTCAACTCAACTTTGACTGGTCATAACTCTCTCATCCTTCATCCAAAAAATTCAAACCAAAGCTCATTTCGAAGGAAATTCAATTATCTTTCAAATGCAATTGGTTCCATGATCATTGGATTCACCATTTGAAAAATATGACCAAAGACATTACAGGTCATTTTCAAAGTCAACAAAAAGACACTTTTTTCAAAAGGACACACAAGGAGCATCAAAAATCATTTTGACATGAGACCAAAGACATTGGTTAGAGGACTCTTTGAGGTTTCCAAAAAGTGCAAGATCTCCTTCATATGACAAAAATTGAGGGCTTTACACCTTGTTGAAGTTGGCTAAATTTTGGGAAAATGCATGAAATCAACATTGCTCAAAAATGTATTTTTTCCAAATGGGGCCAAGTTTTCATGGTTCAAACATTATTTCCATAATATTATGGGCCTCCCACGACCAAGACTAAGCCCATACCATTTTTATTCATTTTTTGCTTAATTTTATCTTATTTTAAGATTAAATTAAAAGGAAAAATGAATGGATAATGGGTAGCTTACAATCTAAGCATGAGTCACCCAAGGAATCTCTGATTTTCTGCAGAGAATTGAAGCACAAGGCAAGAGAAGTAAAGGAGAGCAAGACTTCGTCAAATATTCAAGGATTTTTAATATTTAAAAATCAAACTTTCAACCAAGCAATCAATGCTCTTAGCTTCACTTCCAAGCAGCTCTTGGCCTATAAATGAAGTGGAATACATCAACAACAACACACACACGAAATTATAGCAAGAGCATAGCCATCATCTACATAAAATTCTCAAAAAAAATATCAAATATATGTAATTTTCGTTTTCATATTTCCAGCCACTATCAATACAAAATAATCATCCTATTACTCTTGTATAACATCATAGGTAAGGATTGACTCATAACATGTGATTGAAACAACCTTAAACATGCTCACGATCACCTTCATGTTCATAACCATGTAGCTTTCGTTTTCATATGCATGCTTAACTATAATACTAACTAATCATTTGAATGGACTCATGGCATGACATAGGGTAGATTTGAGTGATTACATGCAAGTGAAAACGTGGTTTTGAAGCTCTACCATTTTTGAGCTTCAAAGATGTAAACCTTTCGTTTTCTATGATAGAGGCTCCAAATGAAAAAACTAACGACACCATCATGTTCAGAAGGGTCCATTTAGGTGATCTGGGTGGCCCTTGTTCTTTTTTATTTTCGTTTTGTAGGTCATCCAAAAGGTTAAAGAATTGAAAGCAAAATCCGCAGGTAATGTTGCAGGTAAATCCGCAGCAAATTCCATAGGTAAATTGAAGAAGATGATGAATAGTGATGAGGACCCTTTGACTGCTCGCGTGGCCTATCCTCATCTTTCTATTCGCCAGTCAACTTCAGTGGGCCCCACGCTGGACTCTCAAAGTCAGCATAATCTCATGCTACTCCTCTAACCACGTGCATCATGTGTCTTGCAACATGAGCCCTTGATCTCCACTAATCCTCAATCCAACGCACCATACAAGTGATTCACACCATGGACATCACTTAATTTCTGTTAGAACAAGATTTGTTCTGATCAATTATCTTAGTTTTGATGATAACAATAATATGAATTTTGCTTAAGATTATATGGTACTCTAATCCAATGCAATTTCCCTTTCAGGAAATATATAAAGAGTACGCATAATTCAGCGCTCAGAAGCTTTGTCTCAAAGGGTTCAGCATGCAACATCAGAACATGGTCTGGCAAGACATCAGAAGATGGTCGAAGCAGAATCAGAACATGGGTCTATGGAAGCATCAGAAGAACATGAGATCAGAAGCACTGAAGCTCAGAAGATGGTATCACGCTCAGAAGCACTTCAAGGTCAGAAGATCAGAAGATGCTATGCACCAAGCTGTTTGACTCTGATGATATTCAAACGTTGTATTCACAATCATCAGATCAGAAGAAAGTACAAGTGGCAAGCTACGCTGACTGACAAAAGGAACGTTAAAAGCTATTAAAGGCTACGTCAGTAGACACAGCGTGAACAAGGCTCGAGGTAGTTGACAAAAGCGTATAACATTAAATGCGATGCTGTACGGAACACGCAAAGCATTAAATGCATTCAACGGTCATCTTCTCCAACGCCTATAAATATGAAGTTCTGATGAGAAGCAAGGTTAACGATTCTGCACCAAAACAACTTATATCAAACTTGCTGAAACTCTGTTCAAATCAAAACTCAAAATCTTCATCTTCATCAAAGCTCACTACATTGCTGTTGTAATATTTTAGTGAGATTAAGCTTAAACGATTAAGAGAAATATCACAGTTGTGATTATCGCTTTTAAGAAGCATTTGTAATACTCTTGAATTGATTACATTAAGTTGTAAGGAACTAGAGTGATCGTGTTGATCAGAATACTCTAGGAAGTCTTAGGAGTGAACTAAGCAGATTGTAACTAGAGTGATCGTGTTGATCAGTAGACTCTAGAAAAGTCTTAGAGGGTATCTAAGCAGTTGTTCCTGGAGTGATCAGTGTGTGATCAGAAGACTCTGGAAGACTTAGTTGCTGACTAAGTGGAAAACCATTGTAATCCGTGCGATTAGTGGATTAAATCCTCAGTTGAGGTAAATCATCTCTGCGGGGGTGGACTGGAGTAGTTTAGTTAACAACGAACCAGGATAAAAATAACTGTGCAATTTATTTTTATCTGTCAAGTTTTTAAAGCTACACTTATTCAAACCCCCCCTTTCTAAGTGTTTTTCTATCCTTCAATTGGCATCAGAGCGCCGGTTCTAAGGTGCAAGCACTTAACCGTGTTTAGAAAAGATTCAGGAAGAGAAAAACGCTTCAGTAAAAGATGGTTGATGAAAGTGAAAAGACTACACCTACACCTGCATCTACATCTGGCTCTGCTGAGCAATACAACGGTAACAATGGTTATACTAGACCGCCGGTATTTGATGGTGAAAACTTTGAATACTGGAAAGATAAACTGGAAAGTTACTTTCTGGGTCTAGATGGTGATCTATGGGATCTTCTGATGGATGGTTACAAACATCCAGTAAATGCCAGTGGCGTAAAGCTGTCAAGGCAAGAAATGAATGATGATCAGAAGAAGCTTTTCAGGAATCATCATAAATGCAGAACTGTTTTGCTGAATGCTATCTCTCATGCTGAGTATGAGAAGATATCTAACAGGGAAACGGCCTATGACATATATGAGTCCTTGAAAATGACTCATGAAGGAAATGCTCAAGTCAAGGAGACTAAAGCTCTAGCTTTAATCCAGAAGTATGAAGCCTTCAAGATGGAGGATGATGAAGACATTGAAAAGATGTTTTCAAGATTTCAAACTCTTACTGCTGGATTGAGAGTTCTTGACAAGGGATACACCAAGGCTGATCACGTAAAGAAGATCATCAGAAGCTTACCCAGAAGATGGGGTCCTATGGTGACTGCATTCAAGATTGCAAAGAATCTGAATGAAGTTTCTCTGGAAGAGCTTATCAGTGCCTTGAGGAGTCATGAAATAGAGCTGGACGCAAATGAGCCTCAAAAGAAAGGTAAGTCTATTGCATTAAAATCTAATATCAAGAAATGCACTAACGCTTTTCAGGCCAGAGAAGAAGATCCTGAAGAATCAGAATCTGAAGAAGAAGATGAACTGTCCCTGATCTCCAGAAGGCTAAATCAACTCTGGAAGACCAAGCAAAGGAAGTTCAGAGGCTTCAGAAGTTCAAAGAAATTTGAACGTGGAGAATCTTCCGATGACAGAAGATTTGACAAGAAGAAGGTCATGTGCTATGAATGCAATGAGCCTGGACACTACAAGAATGAATGTCCAAATCTTCAGAAGGAAAATCCCAAGAAGAAGTTTCATAAGAAGAAAGGTCTTATGGCAACCTGGGATGAGTCAGAAGATGATTCAGACTCTGAAGATGAGCAGGCTAACTGTGCGCTGATGGCGACAGAAGATGACGGATCAGAATCTACATCAGAATCAGATTCTGAAGAGGTATTTTCTGAACTTACTAGAGATGAGTTAGTTTCTGGTCTAACTGAACTTCTGGAACTCAAGTCTCAGATTAGTCTCAAATACAAAAAGCTGAAAAAGCTATTTGAATTTGAAACAAAGAAGCTTGAGTTGGAAAATTCTGAATTAAAAGAAAAACTTTTAAAATTATCCAATAATGTTGGATCTCCTTCTGATTCAGAAAAATCCACTCCTAGTCTAAACCATATTCTGAAAGAATATGATTTAAGTTTCAGGAAGTTCTTATCTAGAAGTATTGGCAGAAGTCAGCTAGCTTCTATGATATATGCTGTGTCTGGAAACAAAAGAGTCGGCATTGGTTTTGAGGGTGAAACCCCATACAAACTTGAACCTGTTGATGAAATGAAAATCACATACAAGCCATTGTATGATCAGTTCAAGTATGGCCACTCCCATGATATTAGGCACACTTCACATGCTCAAAGTTTTCACATAACACACACCAAAAAGCATGTGACACAACCTAGGAAATATCATGAAACTCACATTAAGAATTATCATGCTGTTCCTCCTATTGCTTACAATGTTAAACCCAAGTTCAATCAGAACTTGAGAAAATCTAACAAGAAAGGACCCAAGAAAATGTGGGTACCTAAGGATAAGATTATTCCTATTGCAGATATCCTTGACTGCAAAAAGGACAAAGCACAACATGTCATGGTACCTGGACTCTGGATGCTCGCGACACATGACAGGAAGAAGGTCTATGTTCCAAGACCTGGTGCTTAAGTCTGGAGGAGAAGTCAAGTTCGGAGGAGATCAGAAGGGCAAGATAATTGGCTCTGGAACTATAAAGTCTGGTAACTCTCCTTCCATTTCTAATGTACTTCTTGTAGAAGGATTAACACATAACCTCTTATCTATCAGTCAATTGAGTGACAATGGTTATGATATAATCTTTAATCAAGAGTCTTGCAAGGCTGTAAATCAGAAGGATGGCTCAATCCTATTTACAGGCAAGAGGAAGAACAACATTTATAAGACAGATCTGCAAGATCTTATGAGTCAGAAGGTGACTTGTCTTATGTCTGTTTCTGAAGAGCAGTGGGTCTGGCACAGAAGATTAGGTCATGCTAGTTTGAGAAAGATTTCTCAGATTAACAAACTGAATCTGGTCAGAGGACTCCCTAATCTGAAATTCAAATCAGATGCTCTTTGTGAAGCATGTCAGAAGGGCAAGTTCTCCAAACCTGCATTCAAATCCAAGAATGTTGTTTCTACCTCAAGGCCATTAGAACTCTTGCACATTGATCTGTTTGGCCCAGTCAAAACAACATCTGTCAGAGGGAAGAAATATGGATTAGTCATCGTAGATGATTATAGCCGCTGGACATGGGTAAAATTCTTGAAACACAAGGATGAGACTCATTCAGTGTTCTTTGATTTCTGCATTCAGATTCAATCTGAAAAAGAGTGTAAAATCATAAAGGTCAGAAGTGATCATGGTGGTGAATTTGAGAACAGATCCTTTGAAGAGTTCTTCAAAGAAAATGGTATTGCCCATGATTTCTCTTGTCCTAGAACTCCACAGCAAAATGGGGTTGTAGAACGAAAGAATAGGACTCTGCAAGAAATGGCCAGAACCATGATCAATGAAACCAATATGGCTAAGCATTTCTGGGCAGAAGCAATAAACACTGCTTGCTATATTCAGAATAGAATCTCTATCAGACCTATTCTAAATAAGACTCCCTATGAATTGTGGAAGAATAGAAAGCCCAACATTTCATATTTCCATCCTTTCGGATGTGTATGCTTTATTCTGAACACTAAAGATCATCTTGGTAAGTTTGATTCCAAAGCACAAAAATGTTTCCTTCTTGGATATTCTGAACGCTCAAAAGGCTACAGAGTATACAATACTGAAACATTGATTGTAGAAGAATCAATCAATATCAGGTTTGATGATAAGCTTGGTTCTGAAAAACCAAAGCAGTTTGATAATTTTGCAGATTGTGATATTGATATATCAGAAGTTGTTGAGCCAAGAAGCAACGCATCAGAAGCAGAACTCCTCAGAAGCAAAGAACCAGAAGATCAAGTATCAGCTTCTCTGGAGGATCTAAGCATTTCTGAAGAACCATCTGTCAGAAGATCATCCAGACTCATCTCTGGTCATTCAGAAGATGTCATTCTTGGAAAGAAGGATGATCCAATCAGAACAAGAGCATTCCTTAAGAACAATGCAGACTGTCAATTAGGTCTTGTATCTTTGATCGAGCCAACTTCTGTTGATCATGCTCTAGAAGATCCAGACTGGATAATTGCTATGCAAGAAGAACTGAATCAGTTTACAAGGAATGATGTTTGGGATCTTGTTCCTAGACCAGATGGATTCAATATAATCGGCACAAATTGGGTCTTCAGAAACAAGCTCAGAATGAGAAGATGAGAAATTCTTACATATGAGTATCCTTTGATATGAAATTTTTTTTAAGAAGTTCTGATAGAAATCAATTAGAAATTGTGATTCAGTTATTACTAACGTTTCAGTGTCTAAGTTGATTCAGAATCTCTATAAAAGCAAAACAGCTGTAACTGGCTATTCAGATGGTAAACACGTGTTCACTATTCCTGGACAAGCGTGCGTGCAGTTGAGGGGACGTCTACTTAGGTAACTGTGCAAATCACGTCTTTTGTCATTATTATCTCTCCTCATGTCACGTAACATTAAATGCTTTTCATCATTTACTCTCTTTCAGTTTTCTTTTTATACTCTTCAAACGTTTCTTTTCCCTCTCATATTTCTCTCTCTCTGCATTCGGTTTCTTTTTCGTCTCTCTCTCTTTTCATATCATAAACCCTAGCAGTTTCCAATATCTGAAAATTCATCATGAATCCATCGTCAAGCTCTGGGAATCAAGACAATGATAGGAAGCAAAAGAGAAAGGCATCTGCTGAACCAGAAACCAAACCTAAAAGAGTTAGGATCTCCTATGACCCTCTCAAAGTGTATCAACCCCTTGACGGTTCCCCTCAATCACCCCCCTCTTCAAAGACCTCCACCACCTCTTCCTCCTCATTCATCCTCTCGGAACCACCTTCTTCACCATCTGATATCTCCTCTCCTTCAACCCTTCCATCAGATATTTCTTCATCTCTCTCATACCCTTTTCCCACCAGAACACCTAATCCCTATAGTGTTGTTCTTCCCGACTCAAGGTTCACTGTCAACCCTCCAACCCCTACCACTCAAACATATCTGGAGCTTTTACATGCTGATGTAAATGGCTGGTTGGAGATTCTAGGTGCTGCTCACCTTAATCATCTGGATGAGTATGCTACAAACAACCTCTGGAATACCTTTCGTCAGGATTTTCTGGATAAGGCTACAGACACTCAGAGAAGGATTATGTCTGAAGCTCCTGGTGTTCGTGGTCTCCGGTTGGAAGTTGGTGAGAGCAGCCATCACCATCTCATCAAGAACAGAAATGTTCTTGAAAAGAAGATACCAGCAGATGAGTTGGAAGAAGAAAATCTCTGCAGAGACATCGTGGTGTGGAGACCATGGTTTCCTGTGCTGACTGGAGATTTTCAGTGGCTGTTCAACTGGTTCAGAATGAACCCTTCTGAAAAAGCACCTCACATGGTCTTTCCAGTAGTGGTTTATCGTGCTGAAGTTGCTGGTCCTACTCCTCCAACAAACCTAGCAGCTATTCTTCAAGCATTGGAAGATGGAACTTCTGAGCTGCCTGAACCAGAATATGCTAAGGCTACTTCTGAGTCAGACTCAGATGAGGAAATGGAAGACGCACAAGCTGAAGATCTTCCAGAAGATCACCCTGCTGAGATTGCTGTCCCTCTGGGCAGAAATACTGGTGCTTCTTCTTCTGGTGAAACCTCAGCTCTGATGGAGACCATGGAAACTCTTCATCAGAATCAAGCTATGCTGGCTTCTCGTTTGGACGCGCAAGAAGCAGCCAATGCTGAGTTTCGTTCCTTCATGACAAGGCAAGCTACAAGCACTGACGGGATTCATGATGTTCTGGCGCGGATTTTGCGTAGGCTAGGATCTTAGTCTTTTGGTCTTTGTAGTTTCCTCTCCTTGTTGCATCTGTTTTCCTGCATTCCGTTCTTGTAATCCTTGTTTTATTTTCAATGAAAAATTTTCTTTGCTTTTACATTCCAGTGACTCTATTTGTCGTTTTATGCATCTAATTCTTTTGAAATATTGCTTTTTGATGTTATGACAAAAAGGGGGAGAAAGATAAATGATAAATGATTTGATTAAATCTATCAGTTGCTGGGTAAAGCTCCCACACATTCACTAACAAGAACTGCAAGTTCTATATGGTTTAAGTGTTTTGCAGGTATACTGAAGAGAATCTTCAAAGCAAACACAAGAAGCAAAACCATGGAAACTGAAGCAAGCTGAGTGCTGTCAAGCTTCAGAAAATCAGAAGCAAGAAAGAAGAATGAATCAGAAGCACTGATAATAGAATTTGATCTATTTTTGTCTATTTATTCTGACAAAATTCTATTTGCTCTGATACATATAATGTTATGGCTCTGATACATTATTTGCTCTGATACATTATCTCAGCCTATATGGCTCTGATACATATAATGTGATCGAATATACATTTTATGCTCTAACTCGTTCATGCTGACTTTTGTCGTTTAGTTTTTGTTCTGTAACATTTCAGGATGTAGAGATGCTCAGATGATGCTCTGGTACATTCAACAATGTTCTGATACAAATCTAGCATGAAGTGATGTTGGTAGAAATTCAAAGCTCTGAAGCTATCCGAGGGAAGCAGAAATCAGAGGCTGCGAATGTTCTAAAGATCCAGAAAACTCAAGTTCTGAAGCTGTCCTGAATGGAAGCAGAAATCAGAAGCTGTGAATGTTCAGAAGATCAAAGAAATTCAAGTTCTGAAGCTGTCCTAGATGGAAGCAGGAATCAGAAGCTGTGAGTGTTCTAGGGATCTAAGGAAATTCTAGTTCTGAAGCTGTCCAATGGAAGCAGAAGTCAGAAGCTATGAATTCTCTGAAGATAGAAGCTTATATGATCGTCTCTACCGAAATAATCAGGGAAGTCTTTTATTAAAGTTCTTCGAGTATTTATTTCAGGGGGAGATTATTTATCTCAGGGGGAGATTGTTAATCTCAGGGGGAGACATATTCATATGCTTATGCTATAGCTGTGTAATTTGTCTTTTGCCTTCTATTCTTTCTGATCGCAAATTCATATCATTTATATATGTTTTTGTCATCATCAAAAAGGGGGAGATTGTTAGAACAAGATTTGTTCTGATCAATTATCTTAGTTTTGATGATAACAATAATATGAATTTTGCTTAAGATTATATGGTACTCTAATCCAATGCAATTTCCCTTTCAGGAAATATATAAAGAGTACGCATAATTCAGCGCTCAGAAGCTTTGTCTCAAAGGGTTCAGCATGCAACATCAGAACATGGTCTGGCAAGACATCAGAAGATGGTCGAAGCAGAATCAGAACATGGGTCTATGGAAGCATCAGAAGAACATGAGATCAGAAGCACTGAAGCTCAGAAGATGGTATCACGCTCAGAAGCACTTCAAGGTCAGAAGATCAGAAGATGCTATGCACCAAGCTGTTTGACTCTGATGATATTCAAACGTTGTATTCACAATCATCAGATCAGAAGAAAGTACAAGTGGCAAGCTACGCTGACTGACAAAAGGAACGTTAAAAGCTATTAAAGGCTACGTCAGTAGACACAGCGTGAACAAGGCTCGAGGTAGTTGACAAAAGCGTATAACATTAAATGCGATGCTGTACGGAACACGCAAAGCATTAAATGCATTCAACGGTCATCTTCTCCAACGCCTATAAATATGAAGTTCTGATGAGAAGCAAGGTTAACGATTCTGCACCAAAACAACTTATATCAAACTTGCTGAAACTCTGTTCAAATCAAAACTCAGAATCTTCATCTTCATCAAAGCTCACTACATTGTTGTTGTAATATTTTAGTGAGATTAAGCTTAAACGATTAAGAGAAATATCACAGTTGTGATTATCGCTTTTAAGAAGCATTTGTAATACTCTTGAATTGATTACATTAAGTTGTAAGGAACTAGAGTGATCGTGTTGATCAGAATACTCTAGGAAGTCTTAGGAGTGAACTAAGCAGATTGTAACTAGAGTGATCGTGTTGATCAGTAGACTCTAGAAAAGTCTTAGAGGGTATCTAAGCAGTTGTTCCTGGAGTGATCAGTGTGTGATCAGAAGACTCTGGAAGACTTAGTTGCTGACTAAGTGGAAAACCATTGTAATCCGTGCGATTAGTGGATTAAATCCTCAGTTGAGGTAAATCATCTCTGCGGGGGTGGACTGGAGTAGTTTAGTTAACAACGAACCAGGATAAAAATAACTGTGCAATTTATTTTTATCTGTCAAGTTTTTAAAGCTACACTTATTCAAACCCCCCCTTTCTAAGTGTTTTTCTATCCTTCAATTTCCACACCTGATCGTATCCTTTTATATTTTCTATTTCTATTTTAATTTCTTTGCAAAATTAATTAAAAATAGTTTTAAAAATCCAAAAAAATATACAAAAAATATTTTTAGACTTCTAAAATAATATATTATTTTCTGAAATAAAAATATTTTATTTTTCTTCATAATTCCAATATTTTTCATAATTAATTAGTATATGTTTGTATATTTGCTTTTTAATTATTTTCAACCAATCAAAAAATCATTAAAAAAATTGTTCTTTATGTTAAATATTGTTTATATATTATAAACTAATTTTGTACATATTTAGGATAATTTTCTCTTTAAGTTTTAATTATTTGTATAATTATTTGCATAATTATGTTTTAATTAGCTAAATCAATTTCAAAAATTCCAAAAAAATTAGTTTTGTTTTAAAATTAATTGACAAATATTTTGTACATATTTTAAACTTAATTTCTAGGTTTAAATACATTTTCATCTTTTTTCTTCATTTTAATTTAATTAATCGTGCATTAATTATAATTAAAATCAATCATAAAAAATCCAAAAACGTGCCTTTTATTTTTCTTGCAATTTAAATTCCTAGATAAATGTATAGGTTGTCAAAATCATGTAAATAGGCTAGTTTACATTTCCTGCACAATCGATGTAATAGCGTAGATTTACTTTCCGCATTTTACATTTCCGCATTTTAATTTCCAGCAAATATAAACTGCGTGTGTGTCAAAGATAAAATTGAACCGTCAGATCACTAACTTCAAAGATAAAATATCTGAATCCAATCACAATCACACTTGCACCTCTTAAGGTAATCCCTTCTCATTCTTTTCAAAATCAAAGTCAAAATTCCACTGTTTCGAGTACAAAATCGAACCTTTTGTTTATATCCGGTGAAAGGATAGATTTTTAAAGGAAATAAGGATAAAGACCTTACAACTCAGGGTAGACCTCCTAGTTTGCTTGCTCAAATCAAAACAAACAAAATTCTCATACACTGTTGTTTTTCAAAACAAAACTTTCCAAAAAGACAATATTTTGTATACATCCAAACACGGATCATTACAAAGTTAACGTTCTTTTCAAAACATCTTTCGAAAGATAAACAAGCATTTTGTATACATCCGCACAAGGATCATTACAAAATTCAATTTACAAAGGTATTTGAAACCACATATGAGCATTCTAAAGCAATTGAAAAGTGATCGAAAAACAAGTGAGCTAAGCAAACTTAAGAGCCCATGGATAACCATGGATACAAAGGGTGCTAACACCTTCCCTTTGTATAACCTACCCCCTTACCCAGAATTTCTTAAAGGTCTTTTTTCTGTTTCTTTTATAAACCTTTCCTTAATTGGATAAAATAAAAGGTCGGTGGCGACTCTGTGAATTTTCAAAAATGCGAAAGCATAAGCGATAAAAAAGAGTCAGTTCACGTATCTCTCCCGCTCAGAGGTATGGCCCGAAAAACGGAGGTCCACAGAACTGGCGACTCTGCTGGGGAGTCACTTTCAAAAAACAAAATGTTTTCAAAAGGGGTTACCTTAAGAGAATAGATTACTTCGATGTTTTCAATTGTTTGACTTGATTGCTCTATTTTTCAAAGGTTTGTTTGGGTATTTTGCTTGTGTGGAAGATTCTAACCCGAATCTCGAGATACCTTAAGTATATGACAATAGACCAAGGAAACTGTACGGCATGTACCGATACGGTTGATCTGGTAGTCATCATTAGTGCGATACTTTGGTTTATACTGATGTCCCTTGAAAACGATTAAGGAGTATATTAGGCTTCCGAAATGTCATTAAACACTAATTTGTCTTAGAACCTTTTTAGTTGAACTTGACTTATGGCCTATTAAGTGGCTAGCTTTGAAATTGATCGAAGTTAGTTATCCTCGAGGAATATTTTGATCGGCCGCTCGAGCGCCGTATTGAGATGTTACTTCCAAGGATCATAGAACCCGAATGCTATTCTAGGACAGGTTTTAACCAACTCAACTTCAGTGGGGAGGGTATCACCTATCAGCTCCATGCAAGCCTTTAAACCTAAGGCTATTGTTTGATTTGTTTTTGTGTGCCACATGTTTGCATCATAAGCATATCATTTTCTCACAAAACACTTCAAGGATCAAAGAGTTTACCTTTGTTTTTGCAGGTAATGGCTCCCGCCACCCGAGATTACATCCGAATCAACATCTCAACGGTACCATCTGAACTAAAAGATTTAGTGTCAGAATTCCCCAGGAATGTTCAATTCACCGAAAGGCATGGTCACCTACTCCATTTGGTTACCTCAAAATTTGAAGAAGACATGATACGGGTCATGTTCCAGTTCTTTGACCCTGAACATCATTGCTTTACCTTTCCTGATTACCAGTTGGTACCCACTTTGGAAGAATTCTCTGAACTAATTGGATTGCCTGTTCGAAATCAATTACCTTTCACTGGTTTAGAAAGGATTCCAAAACCTGAGGTCATTGCTGCTGCTTTACATCTGCGAAAATCAGAAATCGAGTCCAATTGGGAAACAAAGAGTGGAGTTAAGGGTTTGCTTGCGAAATTCTTATTGGAAAAGGCTCGACTACTGCTAGAGAACAAAAGTTATCCAGCTTTTGAGGAGGTTATGGCCCTTTTGATCTATGGGTTGGTTTTATTCCCAAATCCCGACCAGTTCATAAGTGTACACATCATCAACCTTTTCCTAATCCGTAACCCGGTACCAACATTGCTGGGAGACATTCTACATTCTATACACACTCGTACCATGAAGAAACGAGGAACTCTCATGTGCTGTATACCACTACTGGCTAGGTGGTTTACATTTCATCTTCCCCGATCAGTGTTGAGAAATGAACAAAGAATGCAATGGTCTCGCAGGATTATGTCTTTGTCTCATTCAGATATCCGGTGGAACAACTTCTTTCAAAGAGACATTACTATCATTGATCATTGTGGAGAGTACCCTAATGTGCCACTCCTTGGCACCAAAGGGGGCATCACTTACAATCCCTCTTTAGCTCTACGCCAATTCGGATATGCAAGGAGCAACGGTCCTCATGACATGATTATCCGTGGCATTGTGTTTGATTACGAGAATGATTCTCATAGACACCGACGAAGGTTCATACATGCATGGGACAGTGTCTATAGAATAGAAAGCAAAACTTTGGGGCAATGGAATTCTATCCCTATGGAACCTTACCTCAGATGGGTCCGCACTCATGCTCAGAAACTCATTATGCCATATCCCGCTATTCTACCAGTGACTATTGAACCAGAGGTCGAAGGATACGAACCTCAAGTTATTCTACACCCGGATATGCCAACTGACCTAGAAGATTTGCAAAAATCTTGGGTTCAACTAAAAGAGGAAAGAGACACCTTCAAAGCACACTGTCAGGACTATGAGAGAAGGATATTGGAGCTCACCGGACAGCTTCAAGAAGAACGGCAGATCAACACATTCCTGGGGGCAAAGAGAAAGCGTCCAAGGGAGACCTAAAGGATCATTTATTTTATTTCTGTCTTGTAAGCCCAAATGAGGCAAAGGAAAAAGAGAATAAATTGATTAACTAATGTTTGTTTCTTCTTTAACAAATCTAAACTCTAAGATCCTTGAAAACATTGCACACACATTTCATTTCATGCATTGCATATACATTTCATACATTGCATTCATATACATTGCATATACATTTCATTCATGTACATTGCATCCAGTCATACACATTGCGTAACAGGTTCTCATGACGGATTTCTCATCTCCTCGCTGTTTATTTCAGTCAGAAGAGATGGAATCCGAGACAAGCATCAAGAATCTCGAAGCACAGAATGCCCAAGTTCAAGTGGCAATTCTGGAACTGGAAAAGGGGCAACAAGAACTGAAAGCCCTGATAATCAAGAAGAAAAAGAAGCCCAAAGGATCTGTAGGCTTGAGTCACCTGAAAAGGAAGATCAAAATCCCAGTCAAAAAGTTCAAAAAGCCACCGATCCCTGAAACAGTCGGTGATGGTGAACAAGAAGACAATCAAAGCAACCAGGGTTCTGCTAAACCCTCTCTCTCTTCAAATGAAGAAGATGATCATTCTGGGGACGAACCGGATGTTGACAAATACCAACAGCTGGAAGACCGTATGAAAGCTATGGAGATACAAAAAGTACCTGGCTTAGATTTCAACGATCTGGGGCTCATCTCGGATGTTGTTATCCCTCCAAAATTCAAAGTTCCTGTCTTTGCAAAATATGACGGAGTTTCCTGCCCGAAACTACATCTGAGATCCTATGTGAGGAAGATACAACCTCATACAACAGATAACAAATTGTGGATTCACTTCTTCCAAGAAAGTCTGTCGGGTACACAACTCGAGTGGTACTACCAGCTGGAAAATACCAAGGTTCATACTTGGGAAGAATTAGCTGCTGCTTTTTACAAACAGTACCAATACAATGCTGATCTTGCGCCAACCCGTACTCAACTAAGGGGCATGTCTATGGGACCAAAAGAAAGTTTCAAAGGATATGTACAAAAGTGGAGAGATATGGCTGGAAGGGTTCAACCACCCTTATCTGATCGCGAACTAGTCGACATGTTCATGGGCACTTTAACTGGCCCTTTCTATAGCCATTTGCTGGGAAGCTCATCATCAGGTTTCACTGACCTGATACTGACCGGAGAACGTGTCGAAAGTGGCATTCAAAATGGAAAAATTCAAATAGGTTCCTCCTCTGGTACTACAAAAAGGCCCATCAGCGGGAGAAATGAGGTCAATGCAACACAAATTCAGAAAAGTCGCAAAAGTGAGCAGCATCAATCTGTAGGGGCAGTTCTGATCTCCGCATCTGCACCTCAAAAAGATCAACGGCCAAAATATACGCATCGACCAGATGCACCAAGAAGAAATTTCACCAGAATCAACATGACAATCTCTCAGGCATTGCAGCACTTGCTAAAAGCAGATCTGATCACATTAAAAGGTCCTCCAAAGAATGTCAACACTTCCTCTCCGAATTATCGCCCTGATGCGACATGTGTCTATCACTCAAACTGTCCAGGACATGACGCAGATCACTGCTGGTCCTTGAAAAATAAAATACAAGATATGATAGATGCTGGGGAAATTGAGTTCGATCCTCCAGAAACTCCAAATGTCATCACCGCACCTATGCCAAAGCATGACAAAACTGTTAACGCTATCCTGGACACTGTTTACATCTATGATGTGAACGAATTATCAACTCCACTCGGCGAAGTCAAAGGAAAGCTAATCCAAGCTGGTTACTTTCCAGGGTGTGACCCCGATTGCTTTTATTGCTCATACCTGCCCAATGGTTGTGAAAATCTGAGGATGGGAATTCAAAAGTGGATGGATCGCCGTATCATTATGTTTGAGAGGCTCCCTTCTATGGACGTGCTGTGCGAAGTCTTTGCAAACGGGATGAGAATAGAGGATGCCTCAGTGATCTCCAGCTTACCGTTCAAAATCTCTGCCAAGGCTCCATTCAAAATTTCTGCTACACTCAAAGTGGCATCAGTAGTCATTGCTAGTCCAACTCCATTTCCATACTCCTCAGACAAAGCTGTCCCATGGGGATACGACACTAATGTTTATGTTCATGGAGTTAAGCAGGGTACCTCGGCTGAAGAGGCCGCAAAGTTAACTACTCCAACTGTGGGTAATATTGTGGGTACCAGCAAGATCACGAGAAGTGGAAGAATCTTTTCACCAGAAATTTCTCCAAATGTTGCTGCTGGTCCAGTCCGAGTCCTAGTTCCTAATCAAGATAACAACGCTCAAGGCAAAGAGCCACAAGTTGAATAAGTTCAAACCCCGGTGGAGATCACTGCTGAGGATCCATCAAAGCAAGAAATGGAGGAAATATTGAAAATCATCTGCAAGAGTGATTACAATATTGTTGAGCAACTGGGGCACACCGCTTCAAAAATCTCAATGCTATCTCTGCTAAAATATTCAGAAGCTCATGCCAAAGCTCTGATGAAGTTCCTCAAAGCTGCGCATGTGCCTCAAGAGATCTCAGTCGACCAATTTGAGAATTGTGTTGCCAATCTAACCGTGAACAATGGTCTCGGTTTCTCTGATGTGGATCTAACCCCTGCTGGAAAAAATCACAACAAAGCCCTACATATCTCCATTGAATGTAATGGCACCACTCTATCTCATGTGCTAGTAGATAACGGTTCTTCTTTGAACGTGTTACCGAAAACAGTACTAGAAAAGCTTGACTTCGAAGGAATTGTGTTACAACCAAGTGATGTTGTGGTAAGAGCCTTCGACGGGTCAACCAGAACGGTATACGGAAAAGTGAATCTCCCAATCAGAGTGGGTTCTCAAATCTTCGATTCTATCTTTTACGTAATGGAAATTCACCCAGCCTACTCCTGTTTACTTGGACGCCCTTGGATACATGGAGCAAACGCTGTAACTTCTACCCTGCATCAGAAGTTAAAATATCCAGTAAAAGGAAAGATTGTCACAGTCTACGGCAAAGAGGAATATGTGGTTAGTCACCTAAGCAATTCCAAATATGTTGAGTTGGAGGACGAATTCATCGAAACTCCATGCCAATCATTTGAGGTGGTCTCCCCAGATGTCTCTACCACCAAGCATATTCCTGCTACTCCAACTACAACTATGGCTTCTCTCAAAGATGCCAAAGCCATGATTGAACAGGGTGATTGCACAGTATGGGGACAGCTTCCCGATATACCCTACAAGTCTGACAAGCTAGGCCTGGGCTATGATAGTGAAGATCAAAAGAATGATCAAGGTCCTCGTTCTGGAGGATTAATGTCACACTTCGTCAGCCAAGAAGTAAACGCTATTGAAGATGAAGGAGTGTTCTTGAACCATATCATTCAGCCATATCCAGATGAGATTCCACCCATTTCCATGGGAATGTGGGATGCTGTGGGAGAACCAAGTGACGGGTATAATTATCAGTATACCGCACCTCAGAATTCTTATATTGCTATGGAAGACATTACCCCGACTGGATGGGGCGATCAATTTGGAAATCCCGTCGCTGAGCAATATCAAAATTCACCCAAAGAAGTATGGGATACGCTAGGAGAACCTAGCGGCAAATATGACTATATGGTGAAATATTCCGCTCCTCCGAGCTCACAAATTGCTATGGAGGACATTGTCCCAACTGGATGGGATGAACATTACGATGACAATTTCACTCTTGAAGAAGCCAGGGAAATACCAAATAACGAAGGTTGCTTTCTGTCAGCATACACTCCTCATCAGGATGCACAAGTCTCTATTCAAAACATCATCCCGACTGCATGGGACGGCCTTATCGAGCATCTCGCTCAGCCAACAGAGATATCTCAGCCTGGGCTCTCGTATCCAGCAGAGTATATCCCTTATCCCGAAGGATCACCGGCTCATTTTCCCACTAATGAAATCAATGCTGTGGAAGATGAAGAAGACAACTGCAACTGGAACAGCTGGGTACTCCCTGCTCACAACAGTGGATTGAACAACTGGAAAGCTGAGAATGTGATCTCCTTTGACCAGGAGTAAATGCCATTTCCTGTTTTCTTTGTGTATATTGTGCAAAGATAAAAATGGTTCCTGAACAATCAAACCATGAGCTTGAAAGCCGTGTGCCTTAGCACACTGGTCCTTCTATAAGGGCTTATCATATCATGATCATGTGCATTCAATAAAATCATGGGACGCTTGCATATTTAAATTTTGTGATCCTTTTTCTTTCTTTCTTCGCTTTCAAATAGCTATGTTTTTTCTTCACACACACTCACAAAACTAACATGCAGATTCACATACACTCTGGATCCAGTCAACAACGATTCTGCTATTGCCCGTCATGACTTTGAAAGTCTGATCTACCAAACTGAGGACGAAAGTGAGGAAGATTGTGAAGTGCCAAGAGAAATTGCAAGGCTGCTAGAACAAGAAGACAAGGCCATACAGCCTCACGAGGAGCCAATTGAGGTCATCAACTTGGGCAGCAACGAAGAAAAGAAAGAAGTCAAAATAGGGGCTGATTTAGAACACAGCATCAAGCAAAGACTGATTCAAATGCTGCGAGACTACGTCGAGATATTCGCCTGGTCCTATGAAGATATGCCAGGCCTTGACACGGACATTGTAGTTCATCGCCTGCCAATCAAAGAAGGTAGCACTCCAGTCAAACAGAAACTACGAAGGAGTAGGCCTGATATGTCAAAAAAGATCAAAGACGAGGTTGAAAAACAGTTCAATGCCGGATTCCTAAAAGTTGTAAGTTATCCTCCTTGGATAGCTAACATCGTGCCTGTACCTAAAAAAGACGGGAAAGTCAGAATGTGCGTGGACTACAGAGATCTGAACCGGGCAAGCCCCAAAGATGATTTCCCTTTACCACACATCGATGTACTGGTTGACAATACCGCACAATGCAAGGTATTCTCCTTTATGGACGGATTCTCAGGGTACAATCAAATCAAGATGGCACCCGAAGACATGGAAAAAACAACCTTCACAACACCCTGGGGAACCTTTTGTTACAAAGTAATGCCCTTTGGTCTGAAAAACGCAGGAGCAACCTATCAACGTGCAATGGTAGCGCTATTTCATGATATGATTCATCAAGAAATAGAGGTGTATGTCGATGACATGATTGCAAAATCCAACACCGAGGAAGAACATCTGGGTCATTTACACAAGTTGTTTGACAGACTCAAGAAATACAAGTTGCGACTGAACACAAATAAGTGTACCTTTGGAGTAAGATCCGGCAAACTCTTAGGTTTCATCGTCAGCAGCAAAGGTATTGAGGTTGATCCCGCCAAGGTTAAAGCCATTCAAGAAATGCCTATACCTCGTACCGAGAAACAAGTCAGAGGATTCTTGGGACGGCTGAATTACATCGCCCGATTTATTGCCCACATGACTACTACTTGTGTGCCGATCTTCAAACTGTTGAAGAAAGATCAAGTGGAAAGGTGGAATGACAAATGCCAGTTAGCCTTTGACAAAATCAAAGAATATCTCCAAAAACCTCCAATCTTGTTGCCACCTGTGGAAGGCAGACCTCTGATAATGTACCTAACTGTGTTAGAAGACTCAATGGGGTGTGTACTAGGACAACATGACGAATCCGGCCGAAAGGAGCACGCAATCTACTATCTTAGCAAAAAGTTTACCGATTGTGAAACAAGATACTCACTACTCGAAAAAACTTGTTGTGCCTTAGCTTGGGCGGCTCGCCGACTAAGACAGTACATGCTAAATCACACCACTTTCCTAATCTCCAAGATGGATCCCATCAAATACGTGTTCGAAAAACCTACTCTCTCAGGAAGAATAGCAAGATGGCAAATGATCTTAACAGAATATGACATTCAATACACTTCACAAAAAGCAATCAAAGGAAGTGTGGTAGCTGATCATCTGGCTCATCAAGCAGTAGATGATTATCAAGCATTGAACTTTGACTTCCCAGACGAAGACATTATGCTAGTCAATGACTACAAACAACCAGGACCAGAAGAAGGACCCGAGCCAGGATCCCGGTGGACTATGGTTTTTGACGGAGCTTCTAATGCACTTGGCAATGGCATCGGAGCTGTGATCATTTCCCCCGCAGGAGGTCATACACCATTCACTGCCAGGTTATGCTTCAATTGCACTAACAATATAGCCGAATACGAAGCATGTATTCTGGGTCTTAAAGCTGCAATCGATCTAAGAATCAAATTCCTGGAAGTCTACGGAGACTCGGCCTTGGTAATCTACCAAATCAAAGGGGAATGGGACACGAAGCACCCGAATCTAATTCCTTACAAAGAATATGTGCTGAGTTTGATTCCTTACTTCGAAGAAATCACTTTCGAACACATCCCACGCGAGGAAAATCAACTAGCCGATGCTTTAGCTACCATGTCATCCATGTTCAAAGTCAGGTGGGACAACGAGGCGCCTATGATCACCATTTACAGGCGAGATGAACCATCATATTGCAATGAGATCAATGCCGAAGGAACAGAAGAAAAACTATGGTTCCATGAAGTAAAAAGATATCTCGAAGCTCAGGAGTACCCTGAAGGGGCATCCGTTAACGACAGAAAGTTTCTAAGGAGATTTGCTGCCAAATTCTTTCTAAGCAATGAAACCTTATACAAACGCAACCATGACTCGACTTTACTTCGCTGTGTAAACAAGAAGGAAGCAGAACAGATCATGGAAGAAATACACAATGGTACCTTCGGTACTCATTCCAGTGGACATACAATGGCTAAAAAGATCCTGAGAGCAGGTTATTACTGGTCTACCATGGAAACAGACTGCCATCATCACTCCCGAACATGTCACAAATGCCAGATATACGCTGACAAAGTACATGTACCTCCAGTTCCATTAAGCGTCCTGACGGCTCCTTGGCCTTTTGCAATGTGGGGTATTGATATGATTGGAGAAATCAAACCTACTGCCTCCAACGGACATCGCTTTATCCTGGTCGCTATTGACTACTTCACAAAGTGGGTAGAAGCAGCTTCATTTGCTTCTGTCACCAAAAATGTGGTGGCCTGGTTCATCAAATACAATCTCATTTGTCGGTACAGCATCCCTGAACGGATTATCACGGACAATGGCACAAATCTAAACAACAGAATGATTACTGAACTTTGCACACAGTTCAAGATCAAACATCATAATTCTTCTCCATATCGACCAAAGATGAACGGCGCGGTGGAAGCTGCCAACAAGAACATCAAGAAAATCATACAAAAAATGACAGTAACCTACAAAGACTGGCATGAGATGTTACCTTTTTCTCTTCATGGTTATCGCACATCTGCGCGTACTTCAACAGGGGCAACTCCATTTTCCTTAGTCTATGGTATGGAGGCAGTTCTTCCAATTGAAATTCAGATTCCTTCCCTAAGGATTATGAAAGAAGCCAATCTAGACGAAGACGATTGGATTCAAACACGGTTGGACCAGATAAACTTGATTGATGAGAAAAGGCCCGCAGCTATTTGTCATGGTCAGCTATACCAAAAGCGTATGATCAAAGCCTTCAACAAAAAAGTCAAAAGTCAAGCATACCAAACTGGTGGCTTGGTTGTCAAACGCATCATCTTACCACAAGGTGATCCCAGAGGCAAATGGACTCCCACCTACGAGGGACCATTCATAATCAAGAAAATATTCTCCGGCGGCGCCATGTTGCTTACCACCATGGATGGTGAGGATTTCCCACACCCTGTGAATGCTGACATAGTCAAAAAAATACTTCGCTTAAAAAGAAAAAAAACAGCTCGCTAAGTTGAAAACCTGAAAGGGCAACTTAGGCAAAAAATGAGCGTCTCGGTGGATTGAAAACCCGAAAGGGCGGTCCAGGCAAAAATTAGAGACTAAACAAATACTATCCCGGTAGGCTGAAAACCTGAAAGGGCAACCTAGGCAAAAGTTAGGGAATGAAGCATACAACTATGTTCCGTTCAGCTGCCTACTCACCATCAAGATTCAACACCTCAAAGACACCGATCAGTCCAATCACTTTCTTCCAACAAGTGAGGGATGAGATGCTCGAAGACAGATTGGCAATAGCAGAGTTGAAACTTGACTGGATTGTTTTCACATAGCTATTTATCTTTATAAATATTTTCCAAAACTTTCTGACAATTTCCTACTTCTAGGATTGTTGTCTCCCTGTGCTAATCAGCCTATCATGGCTCTTTTTCAAAAATCAATGCAGCTTAGGCTAAAAAAAAAATCACTATTTTCACTTTTTCTGTTTTAAATACGTAAACGTCCCAATGATAATTCTGAATGAACATGTGCATTTGAATATGATTGATGTTTACCAGGAAAAACAGGAAAAGCATTCAGGTAATGTCCCAATTATCTGGACATCATCCCATCAGAAGAAAATCCCCAAGAGAAGCGCATTTCTCAGCAAATTCCTCAAAAGAGATTTTCTCTTCAAAAGAAGTCTTATCCCCCAGCAGGGTTGTTCCAGATTACTATCTTCAGAAGGTGTGATCCCCGCACCCGGACTTGGTCAGATAGTGCATCGGAGGATTATGCATCTTCCTCATTCCCATTTGAAAGGGCATCAGAACTTCCAGCTACCTTTCATTCCCAAGTGATAGTCAAAGATCCTTCAACAGAGTACCATGGTTCTCAAAGAATTTCCCCAGCCGAGGGTACTCAAACAAGACAAAAGATCATCAACAATCACAATATAGTCATATCCAGATGACTGGCGGAAATTTATTTTCCCAAATAGAAGCTTGACATCACATTCATACATCACACATTCATATTCACATTCATACATCATGCATCATGCGCGTATTCATACGCATATTCATACACAACATAACATGCCTATTTCTCCTTTAGCTCACATTACATGCATCATAAACATTGCATATTGCTAACTTGATTTTTCAGGTAGACAGATATCTTCAACAAAGATATTCTCAATCACATGCAGTGTTCACCTGAATTCCATGAACGGTTCTCTCAGATATAATCAAGCCAAAGATTCATTCTGATCACTTATCAACTCAAAAACAGACATCACAGATCTAAGTCGATACCTCAGACGGTTCCAGAACGATCTAACATTGTAGATCTAAAGTTGATACCTCAGACGGTTCCAGAACGATCTAACATTGCAGATCTAAAGTTGATACCTCAGACGGTTCCAGAACGATCTAACATCGCAGATCTAAAGTTGATACCTCAGACGGTTCCAGAACGATCTAACATCGAAGATCTAAAGTTGATACCTCAGACGGTTCCAGAACGATCTAACTTTGCAGATCTAAAGTTGATACCTCAGACGGTTCCAGAACGATCTAACATCGAAGATCTAAAGTCGATACCTCAGACGGTTCCAGAACGATCTAACATCGCAGATCTAAAGTTGATACCTCAGACGGTTCCAGAACGATCTAACATCGAATATCTAAAGTTGATACCTCAGACGGTTCCAGAACGATCTAACCTTGCAGATCTAAAGTTGATACCTCATACGGTTCCAGAACGATCTAACATCGAAGATCTAAAGTCGATACCTCAGACGGTTCCAGAACGATCTAACATCGAAGATCTAAAGTCGATACCTCAGACGGTTCAAGAATGATCTAACATCAAAGATCTAAAGCTGATACCTCAGACGGTTCCACAATGATCAACTTTCAAAATCTAAACTTAAAGCGGCAACCTTGGACGGTTCCGAAACAGTCAACACAAAGACTTTCAAATCCTTCATCAAGATATAATCAATGGATTCATCCTGATGAACAAACCATCAACCCATTTACCAGGTGGCATCTGAAAGCCCATCTAAGGTAATGTTTCAATCTGCCAACAACATTTCGTAGACGACATTCAAATGCAACTTCCAACATCTCTTCTGATCAAGGTAAGTGCAAATTTTCAGGGCATCTAAATATTCAATCATCTTCTACCTTCAGATTTCAGACAATCTCTTGAGGTTTAAGAAGATTGAATAGGGGCAACTGTTATACCCCAAAATTTGCCCGCATCTTTTTTCAAGAAAACTCCAATCTGAAAATTAAGAGTCTCATATAATCATGGATTTTTATTTCAACAAATATCCTGACATATGAAATACTTAGTTTTTAGAATTTTTCTTATACAGTAATTTGGCTTGCAGTTGAATTTATTCTTACGCAAACGCCAAATACTGTTTATTACTTCGCACATGCTATTTATTTATTTACAGATAAATAGTACTGACACAATTGGTACAGAGTTAAATCTTTTTGCAGGCGCAGAATTAGGAAACTCAGACTATACTAGTTTCGCTGTTGAATTTATTCTTACGCAAACGCCAATTACTGTTTATTACTTCACACACGCTATTTATTTGATATTTATTTACAGATAAATAGTACTGACGCAATTGGTACAGAGTTAAATCTTTTGCAGGCGCATAGTCCGGGGATTCAGACTGTACTGGTAACAAGTAGATTATTATTATCTTTTGTTTCCCACTAATTTTTGTACTATATTCCATTATTTTCAAAAATCTTTTCAAATCTCTTTTTCAAAAAATCAAATCTCTCTTTTTCCCAACACTATCTCCACTTTCTTTCAAATCTTATTTCCACTCAAATTTTCCTTTTGTACGGAATCACATCATTCCCCAACGTCTCTATCCTTCTTTCCACTCTATAAATACCTCTCATTGTTTCATAAAAATCTCACATCAAATTCTAACTCATCTCTCAAATTTCCACTTCATAATCCATCCTTTCTTCTTCCCCGACAAAATGGCGAAGCGGTGGGAAACGTGTTTTCTTATGGTCATCACCATTGCTACGGTGATCATGTCTTTCTTCTGTCTACATAGCCCGGAACACTGTGGACCTGGGATGCTTATGCTCCCAATCATCTACATGTTACTATTTGTAGCATGGGTTATCAATCGTCATTCTTAAAATTTGCCGTATTTCTTATTTCTTAAATGTACCGTTTATTCGTACTGTTCAATATAGTATGTAATATTTGTACTGTCAGTATTAAATGTTGTACTATTTGTCATAATATTGCTTAATTACTCAGATAATATTTTGTGTGTTTTCTGCCAGTCAAATATTCATTTTTCTGTGCATTAAATGATTTTCAGGGTTATTATCGGTAATTTTGCCCGCATACAGTAAATATTAGTTATTTATTATGTCTGTGTTTTTTTAACAAGTCATGTAAATAAACTTTCATTTTTCACATAAAACAAAAACAAAAACAACAAAAAAAAAGAAAATTAACTTTGACTGTTGATTTTTCACTCTAACTGCTACGTCAATATCTGAACAGTCAGTTGACAGCCAAACTGCTGGCAGTACAATTCTCAGTGTTTTGTACCATCAATCAAATCAATCTTTCACAATTCAAAATTCCAAGATTTTTGTTCTAGAAGTCTTCTGAATATCACGCGATTAGCAGAGACTCAACACTGCACAAAAATCAGGTACGCTTAACTGTCTCCTACACAAACAGTCCCTGACTAGGGTTTTCTTGTTTTTACAGGAGAAACAAGCTTTTGAGACCTCAAATGGATTTCATGCACATCCATATATCTCAAAGTACCATCATACAAATTTTCAAACTTCAATTCACTCAGACACACCGTCAGCAGCTCAAACAGTCAACAGACGACCCGTTTGACCAAAAAAGTCAACAGACAGTCAAAAATGAAATTTTTTGTCAAAGTCCATATTTTGTCAAAGGATTCATCATTTGATCATTGGATGATCATAATTCATCAAGGAAAGATCAAAAATCAACAAAACCCTAAGATTCAAAATTAGGGTTTTTGCCTAAAAAGTCAACTCAACTTTGACTGGTCATAAATCTCTCATCCTTCATCCAAAATATTCAAACCAAAGCTCATTTTGAAGGAAATTCAATTATCTTTCAAATGCAATTGGTTCCATGATCATTGGATTCACCATTTGAAAAATATGACCAAAGACATTACAGGTCATTTTCAAAGTCAACAAAAAGACACTTTTTTCAAAAGGACACACAAGGAGCATCAAAAATCATTTTGACATGAGACCAAAGACATTGGTTAGAGGACTCTTTGAGGTTTCCAAAAAGTGCAAGATCTCCTTCATATGACAAAAATTGAGTGATTTACACCTTGTTGAAGTTGGCTAAATTTTGGGAAAATGCATGAAATCAACATTGCTCAAAAATGTATTTTTTCCAAATGGGGCCAAGTTTTCATGGTTCAAACATCATTTCCATAATATTATGGGCCTCCCACGACCAAGACTAAGCCCATACCATTTTTTATTCATTTTTTGCTTAATTTTATCTTATTTTAAGATTAAATTAAAAGGAAAAATGAATGGATAATGGGTAGCTTACAATCTAAGCATGAGTCACCCAAGGAATCTCTGATTTTCTGTAGAGAATTGAAGCACAAGGCAAGAGAAGTAAAGGAGAGCAAGACTTGGTCAAATATTCAAGGATTTTTAATATTTAAAAATCAAACTTTCAACCAAGCAATCAATGCTCTTAGCTTCACTTCCAAGCAGCTCTTGGCCTATAAATGAAGTGGAATACATCAACAACAACACACACACGAAATTATAGCAAGAGCATAGCCATCATCTACATAAAATTCTCAAAAAAAAATATCAAATATATGTAATTTTCGTTTTCATATTTCCAGCCACTATCAATACAAAATAATCATCCTATTACTCTTGTATAACATCATAGGTAAGGATTGACTCATAACATGTGATTGAAGCAACCTTAAACATGCTCACGATCACCTTCATGTTCATAACCATGTAGCTTTCGTTTTCATATGCATGCTTAACTATAATACAAACTAATCATTTGAATGGACTCATGGCATGACATAGGGTAGATTTGAGTGATTACATGCAAGTGCAAACGTGGTTTTGAAGCTCTACCATTTTTGAGCTTCAAAGATGTAAACCTTTCGTTTTCTATGATAGAGGCTCCAAATGAAAAAACTAACGACACCATCATGTTCAGAAGGGTCCATTTAGGTGATCTGGGTGGCCCTTGTTCTTTTTTATTTTCGTTTTGTAGGTCATCCAAAAGGTTAAAGAATTGAAAGCAAAATCCGCAGGTAATGTTGCAGGTAAATCCGCAGCAAATTCCATAGGTAAATTGAAGAAGATGATGAATAGTGATGAGGACTCTTTGACTGCTCGCGTGGCCTATCCTCATCTTTCTATTCGCCAGTCAACTTCAGTGGGCCCCACGCTGGACTCTCAAAGTCAGCATAATCTCATGCTACTCCTCTAACCACGTGCATCATGTGTCTTGCAACATGAGCCCTTGATCTCCACTAATCCTCAATCCAACGCACCATACAAGTGATCCACACCATGGACATCACTTAATTTCCACACCTGATCGTATCCTTTTATATTTTCTATTTCTATTTTAATTTCTTTGCAAAATTAATTAAAAATAGTTTTAAAAATCCAAAAAAATATACAAAAAATATTTTTAGACTTCTAAAATAATATAGTATTTTCTGAAATAAAAATCTTTTATTTTTCTTCATAATTCCAATATTTTGCATAATTAATTAGTATATGTTTGTATATTTGCTTTTTAATTATTTTCAACCAATCAAAAAATCATAAAAAAAATTGTTCTTTATGTTAAATATTGTTTATATATTATAAACTAATTTTGTACATATTTAGGATAATTTTCTCTTTAAGTTTTAATTATTTGTATAATTATTTGCATAATTATGTTTTAATTAGCTTAATCAATTTCAAATCAATTTCAAAAATTCCAAAAAAATTAGTTTTGTTTTAAAATTAATTGACAAATATTTTGTACATATTTTAAACTTAATTTCTAGGTTTAAATACATTTTCATCTTTTTTCTTCATTTTAATTTAATTAATCATGCATTAATTATAATTAAAATCAATCATAAAAAATCTAAAAACATGCCTTTTATTTTTCTTGCAATTTAAATTCCTAGATAATTGTATAGGTTGTCAAAATCATGTAAATAGGCTAGTTTACATTTCCTGCACAATCGATGTAATAGCGTAGATTTACTTTCCGCATTTTAATTTCCAGCAAATATAAACTGCGTGTGTATCAAAGATAAAATTGAACCGTCAGATCACTAACTTCAAAGATAAAATATCTGAATCCAATCACAATCACACTTGCACCTCTTAAGGTAATCCCTTCTCATTCTTTTCAAAATCAAAGTCAAAATTCCACTGTTTTGAGTACAAAATCGAACCTTTTGTTTATATCCGGTGAAAGGATAGATTTTTAAAGGAAATAAGGATAAAGACCTTACAACTCAGGGTAGACCTCCTAGTTTGCTTGCTCAAATCAAAACAAACAAAATTCTCATACACTGTTGTTTTTCAAAACAAAACTTTCCAAAAAGACAATATTTTGTATACATCCAAACACGGATCATTACAAAGTTAACGTTCTTTTCAAAACATCTTTCGAAAGATAAACAAGCATTTTGTATACATCCGCACAAGGATCATTACAAAATTCAATTTACAAAGGTATTTGAAACCACATATGAGCATTCTAAAGCAATTGAAAAGTGATCGAAAAACAAGTGAGCTAAGCAAACTTAAGAGCCCATGGATAACCATGGATACAAAAGGTGCTAACACCTTCCCTTTGTATAACCTACCCCCTTACCCAGAATTTCTTAAAGGTCTTTTTTCTGTTTCTTTTATAAACCTTTCCTTAATTGGATAAAATAAAAGGTCGGTGGCGACTCTGTGAATTTTCAAAAATGCGAAAGCATAAGCGATAAAAAAGAGTCAGTTCACGTATCTCTCCCGCTCAGAGGTATGGCCCGAAAAACGGAGGTCCACACCTGTTGTTACGGGCATCCTTTGGCTAGGCCTGAATGTTATTGGTCCTTTCCTTCAAAGTCTGGTTGTTACCAGTAAAAGTCCTGTTGTTACAGGCGTCCTTTGGTCAGTTCTAGTTGTTACTAGTCTGTTCCTTTAAAGTCCCGTGGTTAAAGGCATCCTTCGGTTAGGTATGATTGTATTAGTCCTTTCCTTCAAAGTCCGGTTGTTATCGGCAAAGGTCCAGTAATTGACCGGCGTTTCTTGTTTATATCAAGCTTTTAATAATATCCCTTGTTTGGAATCAGTAGAAACTGGTTTCCTCTTCCAAAATCAAAATTACAAACATCACCCCAGAGTTGTCACTCCAGAGCGCAAATTTTAGGGTTCCTTGGTATTCAACCCACTTACACCTCTCATGTCCAGAACTTGTGTCGTTCGTACATTCGGGTTTAAGAAGATTGAATAGGGGCAGCTGTTGCACCCCAAAATTTGCCCACTCATTTATTACCTAATTAGCCTCACCTTACATTCATGTGCATACTTCATATAGGCCATTCATCCAATACATTCATTCATATCATTGTTACTATTCAAGGAAATTGATAAAAAAGAAAAGCTTTTGTGCGGGAGATATCTTGGTTCAAAAGAGAAGGTTTGAAGTCTGATTATATGGCCTCTCTTCCATCGAAGTTCTCCTAAAATCAGGGTTTCGTCCTCTCCAATTCAAAGCTTTGATCAAAAGATGCAATCCTCAAATTCAGGACCTTTTAGATTAGGGTTTTGACCAAGGTCAACCCTGTTGACTTTTTGGTCAACATTTAATCAGGAAATAATTTTGAGCATGAAGTATGGTTGCCTTGAAGAAATGTATTCATTGAAGTTTCTTTGATTGAAAACTGATTGAGAATCGGATTGAAAACTGATTAATCGGGAAGTTCACCAGTATTGAAAAAAATCAGGAAAATATGACTTTTTGGTCAAAGTCAAAGTCAACTGTCAAATATTGACTTTTGGTGGAAAATCGGTCGAAGAAAGTCAATGGAAAAGAATAAAATCAAGAAATATTCAAATTTGCCAAAAAAGGAAAATTAGTTGAAATTGGAACTTCCAAAAATAGAAAGTTGATACTTAGAGAAATTCTGGAAGATTTGAAAATGGCTGGAAAGCAAACTTCAGGTTCATTTTGCATGTGGTTCTAGGGATTATTTCAAGTCAAGCTTAACACTAAAGTTGTTCACCTCATGGGATACTACAAGTTTGTAATTGGAATTATTTTCAAAGGATGCTTGGATAAAAAGTTATGGAAGTTTGAAGTTGAACATTTTCATGGGAACACAAGTCAAGTTACAAGGCAAATTCTGGGCAGCGTGACACATTTCATCAAACACGTGGTGTGCTGATTTTGAGGTTGATTTCAGAGAAATACAAAAGTCCATTTAGTGCAAACGTGGTATGTATCTACTCTTTGCCATGACATCTATCGATTGAAACAACAACCAAGCAAATTGGATGAGTATTGAATCCTTTGTGGAGCCTTAAAGTCGAACCTCACCAAGACATATGTTGCCATAAACATGAGCCAAAGGCTAGGGCTCGCGCGAGACATTTTCACGAACATGTGGTGTGCCACTTTAAGAGGTGATTTTAGTGATCTAAAAGAACTTTCAGGAGTACCACGAAACATCATACTCTTGTATTACATGCCCTCTTTCATTTAAGCAAATAATCATGTCATGTGGATGCTTGGTTACCAAGTTAGGGAGACTTGAAATCACACGTTTGAAGCTGTTTCTTTGCTACCGCCACGAGCAAGTCGGGCCCAACCCACACCCTGCATTCTTCCAGACGCGGATGACACAACTCATGGCTATTTTTCTTCTCCTTCCTAGACTTATTTCAATTACTTCCTAACATCAAATATGCTCCATCTTGTATCCTCTTTGCATTGATTATAAGGTTAAGCCAAATGAAGGTTCATAGAAAAAGCCATGCGTGCATGAAACTGTTATCATAAACTTGAAGGCATATGCTACATGAAATGTTTGGCCATAAGGGTTGCTACAAGACTGCGCATGCATACACATTGCTCCAACTGGCCATGAATTTTGGCTGCACATGAAAGAGAAAAAAAAGCTTACTCCAAATTGAACACTTGTTCACTAAGTTTAGAGAAAGTGATCCCCTACAACAACACACACCATATGACTCACACACTCCATATATATAACGAAAGCTCCCACTTTTAGAAGGCTCACGCTACTCTCCCATTCTCTCTTTACTTTCTCAGTTCTCACTTTCCCCTCATCAATTTCCTCTCTATCCATTCCTTCAGCCAGAAGGGGTTGGTCACGGTTTGTAACAAACTTCAAAACCTCCACCAAGGCGCAACCCTCAACCACCACAACCATCTCCGATCTCCTCCATCAACATCACCACGCCATCAACATCATCACCACACATCAATCGTCATTTTCTAGTGATCTTCTGAGGCTTCTCATCACCAGCATCGTCTTCGCAAGCTCGCATTAATCACTCTTTCTTGCTCCTTTCTTTAATCCAAGATCGAATAAGTAAGTGACTCTTTTCCATTGCATTAGAAGCATGTATAGGCCTGGAACCCGTCATCAGGGATTGGGTTAGGACAATTAGACCGCCATGTTTTCCAGTATGTGTTGCATTCTATGTGACTTTTTGGATCTTGAAGTTTGATTTCTGTTTGTGTGAAATGATGCTGGTTTGAACGTTTAATTCGTGTATTTGAAATCTAAGCGTGACAACGATTGAATTGATATGCGTGGCTTTGATTTTCGTGAAGTTCTTGAACATTAGGGTTTTAGTTTCGCTTTCAGTTTAGGAGATAGATTAGGAATTAGCGAAAACTAAGCTCGGATTCGAGATTAGCGTGAAAATCCGAGTGGAGTGAGGTCTGGTTCGCGTCTTTCTGGGCGCTTTGAGTCGTGGCTACGGCGGAGCTTCGCCGGAAGAGACGACCGGAGTGGGATCTCCGGCGTCTGTGTTTTTTTCTTTTCTTTAACGGCCAGGCTGAGGTGTCGTGCGCCTATTGGCTCGTGCTTCCCATCCTTTTGCATTTTGTTTTACTCTAATCATTGGTCCATGTTGTGTAACCTTCTGATTGGCTGAGTAATTCATTTTTGTCTTTTATGACTTAAGTATAACATCGCCCAATTGATATCATAGTTGCATGTCACGTTAATAAACCATAGTGCAAATATTTACATGCTGATAATAAATAAGAGAATAAAGAGAAAATAATGAGGCTTTGGAATGGGTTTGCATGCGGATTGGGCTCAGCACTTTTGTTTTCCACACACCCCTTGATCTGAGCCCACAGCGCCAATGACTAGGATGTAGTTTAATTTGTTTTACTAACGCACCCCTATACTAGACAGATTTTAGTCTTATTTCATTTTATTTTCTTCCTAACTTTTGATTCATTGACCAGTTTTCCTTCAAATAAAAAATAAATAAAAACATGTTTTAGATACTTCTGTGTGTGTAAATAATTGTAGTATTTTTATAGATTTTTTAGAAATTAGTTTGAAATTTTTAATAAATCATTTACTTTGGTATGTTCATGTTTCTCTTGGTTTTGATAGATTTTGCAAATTAATTTCGTTTAGTACCTTAGGATCAGAATTTAATCACCAATTTTTGTATGGCCATTGTATACTAATCCATGATATTGTGTGTAAAAAATGAATTCCTAATTCTTTGTTTTGATTGGTATTTGATTAGTTTTTAACTCGATTAACATGCGTTTCTAAAAGATAATTGTGACGTTTGTGCCCTCAAATTGAAATGCATTCGTGCAATAATGTTGGTTCCTTTTTGTAAATATAATTAGGGATGTTTAGAGGTCCTAGGACCTGGAGTTGAATTTTTTAAGTCATGTTTTCTTATTTTACTTGATTTTTCTTTCTTACATGTAAATAACTTGCTTTTGATTAACGATTGTGTCTTAACTTGTCCAAATGACCTATAATTTTGTATGAAACTTTGTGACTTGATTCCATGATTGTTTAGACACCTATTAGAGGTCATTAGCTACTGACTTCCATCATTTGATTGCATTTTTCTAACTTCATTCACCATTTGGACTTGTTAACTAATTTTGACCTAGTTTTGTCTAGTTTTGTTAGAACTTTGTGTTGCTTCAAGCCAATTGACTAACATAGATTGGTATAAGGTCTTGGACCTATAAGTGAACTAATAGCTACTGACTTTAAGCTTTTTTCATGTTTTCATTTCATTTTTGTTTTGATTAATGGATGTTTGTTCGATGTTTGTTCGCTAATCGTTAAGTAACGATTTAGGCGATACTTTGGTAACCTCTTGCGAATATTTTCGTGTGATGTCATGATGCTTTTGTGTTTGATTTAGGACACTTATTTCCTTGGTTAGCTACTGCCCTAGGGCTCTCTTCTCATCTTGTTGGAGTTGTAACTCCATTCTTTTGCCATGTTCCCTTAGACTCTTCCTTCTTTGTTAAGAGGAATAGAGATAGGTTAGGATAGTTATCCTTGACCTTAGGGCCATTTGTAGATTAGAATAACTTAGATTAGAGAATAGGTTAGTTCCCCTTTGTTCATTCCTTTTTCTTTTTCAACTTTAAAACACTAATGAATAAAGATGCGAATCACATTAAGAAAGTGATAGAGAAATGAGTGGGATTCATTCCCTAATCTGTTTCTCAATCACTTAGTGGCATAGAAATGAGTGGGATTCATTCCCTAATCTATTTCTCGGTCACTACTTAATGGGAGAGAAATGAGTGGGATTCATTCCCTAATCTGTTTCTCGAACATTAATTAATGGGAGAGGAATGAGTGGGATTCATTCCCTAATCTGTTTCTCGAGCATTACATAATGGGATAGAAGTGAGTGGGATTCATTCCCTAATCTGCTTCTCTATCATTATACATTTTATGTGATTCTAATCGCAAAGTAAATTCCCTTAAAAAATACTCAACCAAAAACTCTTAAAACACTTAATAAAGGCTCAAATTAAAACAAAGTGACGAAGTGGTGCGAAACCTTGTATTGGGTTTTGTTCATCATGTAGTTACATAAAAAACACAAACCCAAGTTCATTCTTTTGCCTTGTTAGGCGCTTAAGAACAAGTTAAGTCCTTTCCAAAACTAGGCGTATAAGTCTCCAAAGGTCGAGCATCGTGGATTGTGACCTTAACCTCTGTTCAACTAAAAAACACAAAACAAATGGAAACTATGGAGCCGAACTACGGTCGCTCTGATTCCTTTAAAGGGATACGTAGGCATTGGGTCGCGGGGCCTAAGCGAGCACACTTGTAAATAATTCCTTCTTTTCCCCGTATTTCTTTTGCATTCATTCGCATTTAGGTTTAGACATAGATACACCCTTTAGATAGAAACAAACATAGGTGGATACCATCGAGTACGATGGGCGTGAGGGGTGCTAGCACCTTCCCCTCGCGTAACCGACTCCCGTGCCCTGTTTCTCTGGTCGAAAGACCTTGTCCTTGTTTCGAGTTAGGTTTTCTGATATTCCTTTCCCTCGATGGGATAAATATATTAGTGGCGACTCTGATTCCATTTTTCGCGGTAGCGACACCTGATCAGTCGAAGCACGTGCTCCCCTAGGACCAAAACTTGTTGTCTTGGTGCGTCTTCTTTTGGAGGGATTCATCTGCATTTAACACAACACATAGCAACAGACAGTAGATAACATGTTAGGATCAGAAAAACAAAACAATAGGAAGATTTCTCATCCAGTCGCGGCGCGACTGCGGTTACCCGCGGCGCGGCTGCAGCGCAACTGTTAGGGTTTGACTGCAGTGGGTGTTATCTGAGGCTCCTAATGCCCTCAATCACTCCTACAGTCTCAATTCACATTAGATCCTTGTCATCTACCCTAGGGTTCCAAACTTTCATGAATCCTACATCTATTCATAATATCTAAAGATCTGAGTTGCAACTTGACCTACTTGGTAATGAACACAAGAATAGATAAAGGGATACATACCTTGATCCTGATTAAAGTGAGAATGAACGAGATATTTGGATGAGAACTGCAAATCCACTATTTTTTGCTCTGAGGAGTACTGAGGTTTTGAAATATAGAATGAGGGGGAAATGTACAGTTTCCAAATAAATGCTGAGTTTCGCACTACCGCGGCGCGCCAAACTCTCTGTTTGGCTTCGCGGCATGCTCATTTTACTCGCGGCGCGGCTTTGCGAATCACAGCCTATTTGCAAACTGTTACACCTTCCTACTCTCATTGCACTGATATGATGATACAAATAAATAATAAAAGGAAAAAAACAAAAGAACTTACTCTGTTGGGTTGCCTCCCAACAAGCGCTTCGTTTAACGTCGCATGGCTCGACGGTCGAACTCCTTCTATGATGTGCTCAAAAGTGAGATTGTACACACTTCTCTATCAAACTCTCCCCCAAGGTAGTTCTTTAACCGTTCTCCATTAATGGTCCAACTTTCTTTACTCTTACTATCCTCGATAGTAATGGCACCATATGGTTTAACTTCCTTAATTACGAACGGTCCGGACCACTTAGACTTTAGTTTTCCCGGGAAGAGCTTAAGTCTAAAATTGAAAAGTAGAACCAGGTCTCCCACTTTGAACTCTTTCTTCTTGATTCTCTTATCATGGTACCTTTTCATATTTTCCTTGTACATTTTATTAGACTCATATGCTAGGTACCTGAATTCCTCAAGCTCATGGATTTGATTCTTCCTTTTTTTTAAAAGCCAAACTATCATCTCTATTGAAGAATCTTAAGGCCCATAATGCTTTGTGTTCCACCTCTACCGAGAGATGACATGCCTTACCATAAACCATTTGGAACGGAGATGCACCAGTCGGTGCTTTGTATGTTGTCCTATAGGCCCACAAGGCATCATCAATCCTTACCGACCAGTCTTTTCGGGATTCTGACACAGTCTTCTCTAGAATATTCTTGGTTGCTCTGTTTGAGATCTCTGCTTGCCCATTGGTTTGGGGATGATAAGGTGACGCTATCTTGTGGTTGATATGATACTTGTCCAGCACTTTCACTACCTGCTCGTTAACAAAGTGAGATCCACCATCGCTTATTATCACTCTAGGCATGCCAAAACGTGTGAATATGTTTCGATTTAAAAATTTTAG
The DNA here is from genome assembly GCF_029867415.1 of Vicia villosa. Lineage (NCBI taxonomy): Eukaryota > Viridiplantae > Streptophyta > Magnoliopsida > Fabales > Fabaceae > Vicia > Vicia villosa. The sequence goes on from NW_026705582.1 coordinate 357,486, forward strand.
CACAGTTTTGGCATTCGCTTTTGGCGTGGCGATGGCTTCTACCCACTTGGAGACATAATCCACTGCAACTAGAATATATTCATTAGCAAAAGAAGGAAGAAATGGTCCCATGAAATCGATGCCCCAACAATAAAAAACTTCTACTTCAATAATGGTTTGAAGCGGCATCTCATCTCGTTTACTTATCCCACCAACTCTTTGACATTTGTCACAATTCTTTGCATGATGGTGGGCGTCTTTGAAAATAGTAGGCCAGAAAAACCCGGATTGGAGAACTTTTGTTGCCGTCCTCCATCCGTTGAAATGCCCACCACTAGGTGAATTATGACAGTGCCACAAGATTTGTTGGGCTTCTTCTTCAGTAACACATCTTCTTAAAATGCCATCCTTACCTATCTTGAACAAATATGGGTCGTCCCACACATAGTACTTTGCATCGGCTAACAACTTTTTCTTTTTGTTCCAATCAAAGTCCTCCGGTATCATACCGGTTGCTTTATAATTAGCAAGATCGGCGAACCAAGGTCTTATTTGGAGTTGAAAAAGTTGTTCATCCGGAAACTCATCATTTATTTCAGTTTCTTGGTTGGTAACATTTACATTGACCAAACGGGATAAATGATCTGCTACCACATTTTCTGAACCTTTTTCATCCCGGATTTCTAGGTCAAATTCTTGCAAAAGAAGAACCCAACGAATGAGTCTTTGCTTCGAATTCGGTTTAGTGAGCAGATATTTAATGGCCACATGGTCTGTGTAAATCACCACCTTTGACCCAATGAGATAGGATCTAAATTTTTCAAGGGCATACACTATAGCTAATAATTCTTTTTCTATGGTGGCATAATTGACTTGAGCATCATTTAGCAGCTTACTTGCATAGTGTATGACATGAAATATTTTTCCTTTTCGCTGGCCTAATACCGCACCTATGGCATAATCGCTAGCATCACACATAAGTTCAAAATGGTTTTTCCAATCAGATGCTACGATCACAGGTGCGATGGCTAGCCGTTCTTTTAGGTCATTGAAAGTGTTATACCCCAAAATTTGCCCGCATCTTTTTTCAAGAAAACTTCAATCTAAAAATTAAGAGTTTCATATAATCTTGGATTTTCATATCCTGATTTATGAATACTTAGTTTTTAGAATTTTTTATACAGTATTTTGGCTCGCTGTTGGATTTATTCTTACGCAAACGCCAAGTACTGTTTATCACTTCACACACGCTATTTATTTGATATTTATTTACAGATAAGTAGTACTGACGCAATTGGTACAAAACTAAATCTTTTGCAGGCGCAGAGTCCGGGGATTCAGACTGTACTGGTAACAAGTAAGTTATTATTAATTTTTTTGTTTCCCACTAACTTTTGTATTATATTCCATTATTTTCAAAATCTCTTTTCAAATCTTTCTTTCAAAATCAAATCCTAACTTTATTCTATGCATCTCTTTTTCCCAACATTATCATACACTTTCTTTCAAATCTTACTTCCACTCAAATTTTCCTTTTGTACGGAATCACTTCATTCCCCAACGTCTCTATCCCTCTTTTCATTCTATAAATACCTCTCATTTTTTCCATAAAATCTCACATCAAATTCTAAATCATTTCTCAAATTTCTACTTCATATTCATTCTTTCTTCTTCCCCGACAAAATGGCGAAGCGGATAGAAACGTGTTTTCTTATGATCATCACCGTTGTGGTGGTAATCATGTCTTTCTTCTGTCTACATAGCCCTGAAAACTGTGGACCTGGGATGCTTGCATTCCCAATCATCTACATGTTGTTGTTTGTAGCTTGGGTTATTAATCGTCATTCTTAAAGTTTGTCGTATCTATTATTTTCTTAAATGTACCGTTTATTCGTCGTACTGTTCATTATAGTATGTAATATTTGTACTGTTAGTATTAAATGTTGTACTATTTGTCATATTGTTGCTTAATTATTCAGATAATGTTTTGTGTGTTTTCTGCCAGTTAAATATTTATTTTTCTGTGCATTAAATGATTTTCAGGGTTATTATCGGTAATTTTGCTCGCGTACAGTAAATATTAGTTATTTATTATGTCTGTGTTTTTTAACAAGTCATGTAAATAAACTTTCATCTTTCACATAAAACAAAAACAACAAAAAGAAAATTAACTTTGACTGTTGATTTTTCACTCTAACTGTTACATGCCTGAACAGTCAGTTGGCAGTCAAACCGCTGACAGTGCAATTCTCCGTGTTTTGTACCATCAATCAAATCAAACTTTTGCATTTCAAAATTCCAAGATTTTTGTTCTATAAGTCTTCTGAATATCACATGATTAGCAGAGACTCAGCACTGCACAAAAATCAGGTACGCTCAATTGTCTCCTACACAAACAGTCCCTGACTAGGGTTTATTGTTTTTTCAGGAGAAACAAGTTTTTGAGACCTCAAATGGATTTCATGGACCTCCATATATCTCAAAGTACCACCATACAAATTTTCAAACTTCAATTCACTCAGACGCACAGTCAGCAGCTCAAACAGTCAACAGACGACACGTTTGACCAAAAAAGTCAACAGACAGTCAAAAATGAAATTTTTTGTCAACATCCATATTTTGTCAAAGGATTCATCATTTGATCATTAGATGATCATAATTCATCAAGGAAAGATCAAAAATCAACAAAACCCTAAGATTCAAAATTAGGGTTTTCTCCTAAAAAGTCAACTGAACTTTAACTGGTCATAACTCTCTCATCCTTCATCCAAAAAATTCAAACCAAAGCTCATTGTGAAGGAAATTCAATTATATTTCAAATGCAATTGGTCCCATGGCCATTTGATTCACCATTTTAAAAATATGAATCAAGACATTACAGGTCATTTTCAAAGTCAACAAAAAGACACTTTTTTCAAAAGGACACACAAGGAGCATCAAAAATCATTTTGACATGAGACCAAAGACATTGGTTAGAGGACTCTTTGAGGTTTCCAAAAAGTGCAAGATCTCCTTCATATGACAAAAATTGAGGGATTTACACCTTGTTGAAATTGGCTAAATTTTGGGAAAATGCATGAAACCAACATTGATCAAAAATGTATTTTTTCCAAATGGGGCCAAGTTTTCATAGTTGAAACATGTTTAACATGATATAATGGGCCTCCCACGACCAAGAAAAAGCCCACATCATTTTTATTCATTTTTGGTTTAATTTTATCCCATTTAAAATTAAATTGAAAATGGAAAATGGAAGGATAATGCATAGCTTAATTTCTAAGCATGACTCGTCAAGGAATCAATCAAAAACTCTGCCCCAAGCCAAAGTACAGCAGAAGGAGGGTTGAAAGTTAAGCCATGGTAGCTTAAATGCAAAGCCATAAGTGTTGAAAAAGTCAAGAATTCAACAAAAGCACTTAATGCTTTTTAGCTTAGTTCTTAAGCACTTCAATGCCTATATAAGAGCTATAACACTTCAGTAACAAAAAAGACACGAATTGAGAACCATTCTATACTTGTAAACACACTTGTATCAATTTGAAAATTTGAAGGAAATTTAAAATTCGAATTTTAATTTCCAGCTTGTTTTAACACAAACTAAGTACTCAAACACATTCCCTGACCCTAACTAAACGTAACCAGATCAATTGCAAGTCTTGAAACTCACTGAATCAAGCACTACAGGTCACGATTTTTTCAAACAAAAATCAACTCGTATCTCATAATACATGCATGTTTAACAAGATGTAGACATATATTTGAGTTTAGTTTGATGTCCTGATCGTTTCTGGACATTTAATTAAGGTTTGGTTGAGTATTCACGAAGCTACCATTTTAGGGTTCATGATCTCAAAATTAGGGCTTTTTGAATTAGGCAAAATTGCAGGTTCTAAGTGGTACCATTGAATTCGTATGGACTAGACGAATCGAACCATGACCTCGCGCCAAATTTCTTTTGTGTCTAACCCCTATTCGTTATTTTCCAGGTTTAAGGTTCACCTATTACAGCGCTTTTCTTAAGAAAACGCTGTTAAAAGAAGTGGCAAGAGGTTGAAGACGAAGACGTGGCCTCTCCCTATTGGTCAGAACGCGCGCGCGTGTTTTTAAATTAATTTGTGATCCGGTGCTTTGCAGGTGTCACTTTTGCCATGTGTCTCAATATCTGAGCCATCTGATTTCATTAACTCTCAATCCAACGCATCAAAACACTCATCCTTACCATGGACTTTATTTAATTTCCACATCTGATTACTATCTTTTTATTTTCTATTTTTATTTTAATTTCTTTGTTAAATTAATTAAAATAAGTTTTAAAAATCCAAAAAATACACAAAATATTTTTAAGTTTCTAAAATAATATTTTATTTTTTGATATAAAAATATTTTATTTTTCTTCATAATTTAAATATTTTGTATAATTAATTAGATAATATGCCTATATTTATCTTTTAATTATTTTCAACCAATCAAAAATCATAAAAAAAATTGTTCTTTATATTAAATATTGTTTATATATTATAGGCTAATTTTGTACATATTTAGAATAATTTTCTTTTTAAGTTTTAATTATTTGTGTAATTATTTGTATAATTATGTATTAATTAACTTAATAAATTTCAAATCAATTTCAAAAATCCCAAAAAAATTAGTTTTGTTTTAAAAATTAATTAACAAGCATTTTGAACATATTTTAAGCTTAATTTTTAGGTTTAAATTTATTTTCATCTTTTTTCCTCATTTTAATTTAATTAATCATGCATTAATTATAATTAAAATCAATCATGAAAAACCCAAAAACATTTCTTTATTTTCTTGCAATTTAAATTCCTAGATCAAGTGTATAGGTTGTCAAATTCATGTAAATAGCGTAGTTTACATTTCCCGCACAATCGATGTAATAGCGTAGATTTACTTTCCGCATTTTACATTTCCGCATTTTAAATTCCAGCACATATAAACTGCATGTATGCCAAAGATAAAATTGAATTGTTAGATCACTAACTTCAAAGATAAAATATCTGAATCCAAACACAATCACACTTGCACCTCTTAAGGTAATCCCTTTTCTCACTCTTTTCAAAATCAAAAAATCAAATTCTACTGTTTCGAGTACAAAATCGAACCTTTGTTTATATCCGGTGAAAGGATAGATTTTTAAAGGAAATAGGATAAAGACCTTATAACTCAGGGTAGACCTCCTAATTTGCTTGCTCAAATCAAAACAAACAAATCTCTCATATCATTGTTTTTTTCAAAATAAAACTTTCAAAAAAGACAATACTTTGTATATATCCAAACAAGGATCATTACGAAGTTAACGTTCTTTTTTCAAAAACATCTTTTGAAAGATAAAAACACTTTGTATACATCCGCACAAGGGTCATTACAAAGTCAATTTACAAAGGTATTTGGAACCACATACGAGCATTTCAAGGCAATCGAAAAGTAATTGAAAACAAGTGAGCTAAGCAAATTAAAAAGCCCATGGATAACCATGGATACAAAGGGTGCTAACACCTTCCCTTTGTATAACCTACCCCCTTACTCAGAATTTCTTAAATGTCTTTTTTCTGTTTCTTTTATAAACCTTTCCTTAATTGGATAAAATAAAAGGTCGGTGGCGACTCTCTGATTTTCAAATACAAAAGCAGAAACAAAAAGAGTCAGTTCGCGTATCTCTCCGCGAGAGGTATGGCAAAAAACCGAGGGCGACAGAACTGGCGACTCTGCTGGGGACATACTTTCTAAAAACAAAATGTTTTCAAAAGGGGTTAACTTTAGAGAATAGATCACTCCGATGTTTTCAATTGTTTGACTTGATTGCTCTATTTTTCAAAGGATGTTTGGGTATTTTGCTTGTGTGAAAGATTCTAACCCGAATCTCGAGATACCTTAAGTATGTGACAATAGACCAAGGAAACTGTACGGCATGTACCGATACGGTTGATCTGGTAGTCACCGTTAGTGCGATACTTTGGTTTATACTGATGTCCCTTGAAAACGATCAAGGAGTATATTAGGCTTCCGAAATATCATTAAACACTAATTTGTCTTAGAACCTTTTAGTTGAACTTGACTTGTGGCCTATTAAGTGGCTAGCTTTGAAATTGATCGAAGTTAGTTATCCTCGAGGAATATTTTGATCGGCCGTCCGAGCGCCGTGTTGAGATGTTACCTCCAAGGATCATAGAACCCGAATACTATTCTAGGACAGGTTTTAACCAACTCAACTTCAGTGGGGAGGGTATCACCTATGAACTTCATGCAAGCCTTTAAACCTAAGGCTATTGTTTGATTTGTTTTTGTGTGCCACATGTTTTACATCATAACATCATAAGCATCATAAGCATATCATTTTTTCACTAATCATTTCAAGGATCAAAGAGTTTACCTTTGTTATTGCAGGTAATGGCTCCCGCCACCAGAGATTACATCCGAATCAACATCTCAACGGTGCCATCTGAACTGAAAAACTTAGTATCAGAATTCCCCAGGAATGTTCAATTCACCGAAAAGCACGGTCACCTACTCCATTTGGTTACCTCAAAATTTGAAGAAGACATGATACGAGTCCTGTTCCAGTTCTTTGATCCCAAACATCATTGCTTTACCTTTCCTGATTACCAGTTGGTACCCACCTTGGAAGAGTTTTCTGAACTAATTGGATTACATGTTCGAAATCAATTACCTTTCACTGGTTTAGAAAGGATTCCAAAACCTGAAACCATTGCTGCTTCCTTACATTTGCGAAAGTCAGAAATCGAGTCCAATTGGGAAACAAAGAGTGGAGTTAAGGGTTTGCTTGCTAAGTTCTTAATGGAAAAGGCTCGATTACTACTAGAAAACAAAAGTTACCCAGCTTTTGAGGAGGTTGTGGCTCTTTTGATTTATGGGTTGGTTTTATTCCCTAATCCCGACCAATTCATAAGTGTGCACATTATCAACCTTTTCTTAACCCGTAACCCGGTACCAACCTTGCTGGGAGACATTCTACATTCTCTACACACTCGTACCATGAAGAAACGAGGAACTCTCATGTGCTGTATACCACTACTGGCTAGGTGGTTTACATTTCATCTTCCCCGATCAGTGTTGAAAAATGAACAAAGAATGCAATGGTCTCGCAGGATTATGTCTTTGTCTCATTCAGATATCCGGTGGAACAACTTCTTTCAAAGAGACATTACTATCATTGATCATTGTGGAGAGTACCCTAATGTGCCACTACTTGGCATCAAAGGAGGCATCATTTACAATCCCTCTTTAGCTTTACGCCAATTCGGATATGCACGAAGAAACGGTCCTCATGACATGATTATCCGTGGCATTGTGTTTGATTACAAGGATGATTCCCACAGACATCGACGAAGGTTTATACATGCATGGGGCAGTGTCTATAGAATAGAAAGCAAAACTTTGGGGCAATGGAATTCTATTCCTATGGAACCTTACCTCAGATGGGTGCGGGCTCATGCTCAGAAACTCATCATGCCATATCCTGCTATTCTACCTGTGACTATTGAGCCAGAAGTCGAAGGAGACGAACCTCAAGTTATTCTACATCCGGATATGCCCACTGACTTGGAAGAGTTGCAGAAATCTTGGGTACAACTAAAGGAGGAAAGAGATACCTTCAAAGCACACTGTCAAGACTATGAGAGAAGATTATTGGAGCTCACCGGACAACTCCAAGAAGAGCAGCAGATCAACACATTCCTGGGTGCAAAGAGAAAGCGTCCATGGGAGACCTGAGGGATCTTTCATTTTCTTTATTTATTTCTGTTTTGTAAGCCCGAATGAGGCAAAGAAAAAAAAAAGAAAAGAAAAAAGAAATAAATAAATTGTTTGACTAACAAATGTTTGTTTTTCTTTTGTTTTAACAAATCTAAACTCTAAGATCCTTGAAAACATTGCATATACATTTCATTCATTGCATATACATTTCATTCATTGCATATACATTTCATTCATATACATTGCATAACATGTTCACAGGACGGATTTCTCATCTCCTCGCTGTTTATTTCAGTCAGAAGAGATGGAATCTGAAACAAGCATCAAGAATCTCGAAGCACAGAACGCCCAAGTTCAAGTGGCAATTCTGGAACTGGCAAAGGGGCAACAAGAACTGAAAGCCCTGATAATCAAAAAGAAAAAGAAGCCCAAAGGATCTGTAGGCTTAAGTCACCTGAAAAGGAAGATCAAAATCCCAGTCAAAAAGTCCAAAAAACCACCGATCCCTGAAATAGTCGGTGATGGTGAACAAGGAGACAATCACAGCAACCAGGGTTCTGCCAAACCCTCTCTCTCTTCTAATGAAGAAGATTATCATTCTGGAGACGAAGAGGATGATGACAAATACCAGCAGTTGGAAGAACGCATGAAAGCTATGGAGATACAAAAAAATACCTGGCTTAGATTTCAATGATCTGGGACTCGTCTCGGATGTTGTTATCCCTCCAAAGTTCAAAGTTCCTGTCTTTGCAAAATATGATGGAGTTTCTTGCCCGAAACTACATCTGAGGTCCTATGTAAGGAAGATACAACCTCATACAGCAGATAACAAATTGTGGATCCACTTCTTCCAAGAAAGCCTGTCGGGTACACAACTCGAGTGGTACTACCAGTTGGAAAGTACAAAAGTTCATACCTGGGAATATTTAGCTGCTGCTTTTTACAAACAGTATCAATACAATGCTGATCTTGCACCAACCCGTACTCAACTAAGGGGCATGTCCATGTCACCAAAAGAAAGTTTCAAAGGATATGCACAAAAGTGGAGAGATATGGCTGGAAGGGTTCAACCACCCTTATATGATCGCGAGCTGGTCGACATGTTCATGGGCACTTTAACTGGCCCTTTCTATAGTCATTTGCTGGGAAGCTCATCATCAGGTTTCACTGACCTGATATTGACTGGAGAACGTGTCGAAAGTGGCATTCAAAATGGAAAAATTCAAATAGGCTCCTCCTCTAGTACTACAAAAAGGCCCATCAGTGGGAGGAATGAGGTCAATACAATGCAAATTCAGAAAGGTCGCAAGAATGAGCATCACCAATCTGTAGGGGCAGTTCTGATCTCCGCATCTGCACCTCAAAAAGATCAACAGCCAAAATATACGCGTCGACCAGATGCGCCAAGAAGAAATTTTACCAGAATCAATATGCCGATCTCTCAGGTATTGCAGCATTTGCTAAAAGCAGATCTGATCACATTAAAAGATCCTCCAAAGAATGTCAACACTTCCTCTCCGAGTTATCGTCCCGATGCAACATGTGCGTATCACTCCAACTGTCCAGGACATGACGCAGATCACTGTTGGGCCCTGAAAAATAAAATACAAGACATGATAGATGCTGGGGAAATTAAGTTCGATCCTCCAGAAACTCCAAATGTCATCACGGCACCTATGCCGAAGCATGATAAAACTGTTAATGCTATCCTGGACACTGTTTACATCTATGATGTGAACGAATTGTCAACTCCGCTCCTCGAAGTCAAAGGAAAGCTAATCCAAGCTGGTTACTTTCCAGGTTGTGACCCTGATTGCTTTTATTGCTCATACCTGCCCAATGGTTGTGAAAATTTGAGAATGGGAATTCAAAAGTGGATGGATCGTCGTATCATTATGTTTGAGAGGCTACCTTCTATGGACGTTTTATGTGAAGTCTTTGCAAACGGGATGAGAATAGAGGATGTCTCAGTGGTTTCCAACTTACCATTCAAAATCTCTGCCAAGGCTCCTTTCAAAATTTATGCTACACTCAAAGTGGCATCAGTAATCATTGCTAGTCCAACTCCATTTCCATACTCCTCAGACAAAGCTGTCCCGTGGGGTTACGACACTAATGTTTATGTCCATGGAGTTAAACAGGATACCTCGACTGAAGAGGCCACGAAGTTAACTGCTCCAACTGTGGATAATATTGTGGGTACCAGCAAGATTACGAGAAGTGGAAGGATCTTTTCACCAGAAATTTCTCCAAATGTTGCTACTGGTCCAGTCCAGGTCCCAATTCCTAATCAAGATATCAACGCTCGAGGCAAAGAGCCACAAGTTGAACCAGTTCAAATACCGGTGGAAGTCACTGTTGAGGATCCATCAAAGCAAGAAATGGAGGAAATATTGAAATCATCTGCAAGAGTGATTACAATATTGTCGAACAATTGGGGCACACTGCTTCAAAAATCTCAATGCTGTCTCTGCTAAAGTATTCAGAAGCTCATGCCAAAGCACTGATGAAGTTCCTGAAAGCTGCCCATGTGCCTCAAGAGATTTCAGTCGATCAATTTGAAAATTGTGTTGCCAATCTAACAGTGAATAATAGCCTCGGTTTCTCTGATGTTGATCTAACTCCTGCTGGAAAGAATCACAATAAAGCCCTACATATCTCCATTGAATGTAATGGCACCACTCTATCACATGTGCTGGTAGATAACGGTTCTTCTTTGAACGTGTTACCAAAAATAGTACTGGAAAAGCTTGACTTCGAAGGAATTGTGTTGCAACCAAGCGATGTTGTGGTAAGAGCCTTTGATGGGTCAACAAGAACAGTGTACGGAAAGGTGAATCTCCCAATCAGAGTGGGCTCTCAGATTTTTTATTCTACCTTTTACGTAATGGAAATTCACCCAGCATATTCCTGTTTACTTGGACGCCCTTGGATACATGGGGCAAATGCTGTAACTTCTACCCTGCATCAGAAGTTGAAATATCCAGTAAAAGGAAAGATTGTCACAGTTTAGGGCGAGGAGGAATATGTGGTTAGTCACCTGAGAAATTCCAAATATGTTGAGTTGGATGACGAATTCATCGAAACTCCCTGCCAATCTTTTGAGGTGGTCTCTCCAGATGTCTCTACTACCAAGCATATTTCTGCTACTCCAACTACAACTATGGCTTCTCTCAAAGATGCCAAAGCTGTGATCGAAAAAGGTGATTGCACAGTATGGGGACAGCTCCTCGATATACCTTACAAGTCCGACAAGCTAGGCCTGGGCTATGATAGTGGAAATCAAAAGAATGATCAAAGTCCTTGTTCTAAAGGACTAATGTCACATTTCATCAGCCAAGGAGTGAATGCTATTAAAGACGATGGAGTGTTCTTGAACCATATCATTCAGCCATATCCAGATGAAATTCCACCCCTTCCCATGGGAATGTGGGATACTTTGGGAGAACCAAGCGGCGGGTATAATTATCAATATACCGCACCTCAGAATTCTTTTATTGCTATGGAAGATATTACCCCGACTGGATGGGGTGATCAATTTGAAAATGACAAAAGTCTCACAAGTCCCAGCACTCAGCAATATCAAAATCCACCTAAAGAAGTATGGGATACGCTAGGAGAGCCAAGTGGCAAATATGACTTTATGGTGAAGTATTCCGCTCCTCCGAGCTCACAAATCGCCATGGAAGACATTGTCCCAACTGGATGGGATGAACATTACGACGACAATTTCACTCTCGAAGAAGCCAGGGAAACACCAAATAACGAGGGTTACTTTCTGTCAGAATACACCTCTCACCAGGATACACAAGTCTCTATCCAAAACATCATCCCGACTGGATGGGACGGCCTTATCGAGCATCTCGCTCAGCCAACAGAGATATCTCAGCCTGGGCTCTCGTATCCAGCAGAGTATATCACTTATCCCAAAAGATCACCGGCTCATTTCCCCACTAAGGAAATCAATGTTGTGGGAGATGAAGAAGACAACTGCAACTGGAACAGCTGGATACTCCCTGCTCACAACAATGGATTGAACAACTGGAAAACTGAGGATGTGATCTCCTTTGATCAGGAGTAAATGCAATTTCCTGTTTTCGTTGTTCATATTGTGCAAAGATAAAAATGGTTCCTGTACTATCGAACCATGAGCTTGAAAGCCGTGTGCCTTGCCCGAAGCACACTGGTCCTTTTATAAGGGTTTATCATATCATGAGCATGTGCATTCAATAAAATCATGGAACGTTTGCATATTCAAATTTTGTGATCCTTTTTCTTTCTTTTCTTTTCAAATAGCTATGTTTTCTTACACACACTCACATAAAAAAATGCAGATTCACATTCACTTTGGATCCAGTCAATAACGATTCTGCTATTGCCCGTCATGACTTTGAAAATCCGATCTACCAAACTGAGGACGAAAGTGAGGAAGATTGTGAAGCACCAAGAGAACTTGCAAGGCTGCTAGAACAAGAAGAGAAGGCTATACAGCCTCATGAGGAACCAATTGAGGTTATCAACTTAGGCAGCAACGAAGAAAAGAAAGAAGTCAAAATAGGGGCTAATTTAGAAAACAGTGTCAAGCAAAGACTAATTCAAATGCTGCAAGACTACGTCGAGATATTCGCCTGGTCCTATGAAGATATGCCAGGCCTTGACACGGACATTGTGGTTCATCGCCTGCCAATCAAAGAAGGTAGCACTCCAGTCAAACAGAAACTACAGAGAAGTAGGCCTGATATGTCAAAAAGGATCAAAGTCGAGGTTGAAAAGCAATTCAATGCCGGATTCCTGAAAGTTGTAAGTTATCCTCCTTGGATAGCTAACATCGTGCCTATACCTAAAAAAGACGGGAAAGTCAGAATGTGCGTAGACTACAGAGATCTGAACCGGGCAAGCCCCAAAGATGATTTCCCTTTACCACACATCGATGTACTGGTTGATAATACCGCACAATGCAAGGTATTCTCCTTTATGGACGGATTCTCAGGGTACAATCAAATCAAGATGGCACCCGAAGACATGGAAAAAACAACCTTCACAACACCCTGGGGAACCTTTTGTTACAAAGTAATGCCCTTTGGTTTAAAGAACGCAGGAGCAACCTATCAACGTGCAATGGTAACTTTGTTTCATGATATGATTCATCAGGATATAGAGGTTTATATCGATGATATGATTGCAAAGTCCAACACCGAAGAAGAACATCTGGGTCATCTACACAAACTGTTTGACAGACTCAAAAAATACAGGTTGCGACTGAATCCAAATAAGTGTACCTTTGGAGTAAGATCCGGCAAACTCTTAGGTTTCATCGTCAGTAGCAAAGGTATTGAGGTTGATCCTGCCAAGGTCAAAGCCCTTCAAGAAATGCCTATACCCCGTACCGAGAAACAAGTCAGAGGATTCTTGGGACGTCTGAATTACATCGCCCGATTTATTGCCCATATGACTACTACTTGTGTGCCGATCTTCAAACTGTTGAAGACAGATCAAGTGGAAAGGTGGAATGACAAATGCCAGTTAGCCTTTGACAAAATCAAAGAGTATCTCCAAAAACCGCCAATCTTGTTACCACCTGTGGAAGGAAGACCTCTGATAATGTACCTAACTGTGTTAGAAGATTCAATGGGGTGTGTACTGGGGCAACATGACGAGTCCGGCCGAAAGGAGCATGCAATCATGAAAAACCCAAAAACATTTCTTTATTTTCTTGCAATTTAAATTCCTAGATCAAGTGTATAGGCTGTCAAATTCATGTAAATAGCGTAGTTTACATTTCCCGCACAATCGATGTAATAGCGTAGATTTACTTTCCGCATTTTACATTTCCGCATTTTAAATTCCAGCACATATAAACTGCGTGTATGCCAAAGATAAAATTGAACTGTTAGATCACTAACTTCAAAGATAAAATATCTGAATCCAAACACAATCACACTTGCACCTCTTAAGGTAATCCCTTTTCTCACTCTTTTCAAAATCAAAAAATCAAATTCTACTGTTTCGAGTACAAAATCGAACCTTTGTTTATATCCGGTGAAAGGATAGATTTTTAAAGGAAATAGGATAAAGACCTTATAACTCAGGGTAGACCTCCTAATTTGCTTGCTCAAATCAAAACAAACAAATCTCTCATATCATTGTTTTTTTCAAAATAAAACTTTCAAAAAAGACAATACTTTGTATATATCCAAACAAGGATCATTACGAAGTTAACGTTCTTTTTTCAAAAACATCTTTTGAAAGATAAAAACACTTTGTATACATCCGCACAAGGGTCATTCAAAGTCAATTTAAAAAGGTATTTGGAACCACATACGAGCATTTCAAGGCAATCGAAAAGTAATTGAAAACAAGTGAGCTAAGCAAATTAAAGAGCCCATGGATAACCATGGATACAAAGGGTGCTAACACCTTCCCTTTGTATAACCTACCCCCTTACCCAGAATTTCTTAAAGGTCTTTTTTCTGTTTCTTTTATAAACCTTTCCTTAATTGGATAAAATAAAAGGTCGGTGGCGACTCTCTGATTTTCAAATACAAAAGCAGAAACAAAAAGAGTCAGTTCGCGTATCTCTCCGCGAGAGGTATGGCAAAAAACCGAGGGCGACAGAAAGCTTGTACACAAGATTCATCAAAATTAAAACATGTACCTTGGTTGAGTAAATTACTCAAAGGTTTGGCAATCTTTGAAAAATCTTTTACGAATCTTCTATAGAGTCCTGCATGACCTAAAAAGCTTCTTACTCCTTTGACAATTACTGGAGGTGGGAGTTTTGAAATTACCTCCACCTTGGCTTGGTCCACTTCAAGTCCTCTTGAAGATACTTTGTGTCCGAGTACAATTCCTTCAGTTACCATGAAATGGCACTTCTCCCAATTCAAAATCAAATTGGTCTCGATACATCTTCCAAGTGCCACATCCAAATTATTCAAGCATGTATCAAAAGTTTTACCAAATACTGAGAAGTCATCCATGAATACTTCAATACTTTTTCAATGAGGTCTGAGAATATGGCTTGCATACAACGTTGGAAAGTAGCTGGAGCATTACATAATCCAAATGGCATCCTCCTATATGCGAAAATTCCAAATGGACATGTAAAAGCTGTCTTCTCATGATCTTCTGGGTTTACCACAATTTGATAGTACCCGGAATACCCATCTAGGAAGCAATAGTAATTCTGCCCCGATAACCTCTCAAGCATTTGATCCATGAATGGTAGAGGGAAGTGGTCTTTTCTCGTAGCTTTGTTGAGTCTACGATAATCGATGCACATTCTCCACCCGGTTATAGTTCTTGTTGGTATAAGTTCATTCTTGTCATTCCGGATTACCGTCATGCCTCCCTTCTTTGGTACAATGTGTACTGGACTGACCCATGCACTATCAGAAATTGGGTAAATCATACCTGCTTCTAGAAGTTTGATCACCTCTTTCCTTACTACCTCTTTCATTGTTGGATTTAGTCTTCTTTGCGGTTGAGCTACCGGTTTGAATTCTTCCTCTAACATGATCTTGTGCATGCAATATGCAGGACTTATACCTTTCAGATCCGCCAATACCCATCCAATTGCAGCTTTATTCTTTTGGAGAGTTTGAATGAGTCTTGCTTCTTCTTTTGTAGTCAACTTAGAACTGATAACGACCGGTTTATTTCCCTCTTCATCTAGAAAGACATACTTCAAATGAGGTGGGAGTAGCTTTAATTCTATCTTTGACTCTTTAACTCCCTTTTTTAGCTCCAAATCTTCTACCTTGTCTTCCTTTGTGATCGTGTTGCCACCTTTCTCTAGTTCCTTTAAAAACAACTCAATCTCTTTTTCTTCTTCTTGAGTAAGTACATTGAAAGATTCAACAAGAGATCTCTCTAAAGGGATAGATAGATGAATTTGGTTTGCCACTTCAACTACACTCTCTTCAGTCACATCCATGCGAAAACGGTCATTCTTGTCTTTTGGTTGCTTCATGGCATCGAAAAGATTAAAACATACCTCTTCATCTTGAACTCTTAACTTCATTATACCATCGTCAATATCGATCATCATTCGGGCTGTTTTCATGAATGGTCTTCCAAGAATGATAGGTGACTCCTTGTCTTCTTCCATGTCAATCACAACGAAATCTACCGGAAACAAAAATTTGTCAACTTTCACTAACATGTCTTGTGCAACTCCATAAGGGAGAGTGGTTGATTTATCTGCTAATTGTAAAGTCATTCTTGTTGACTTCATCTCAATATTTCCCAACCGCTTAACTATTGATAGAGGAATTAAATTGATACTTAATCCTAAATCGATCAATCCATTCCCAATATTTTGATTGCCAATTGTAACCGGCAATGTGACTCTTCCAGGATCTCTTGCCTTTTGAGGAAGGCGGGATATTATAGCACTACATTGTGCATCAAGTATAACAACTTCTTTTTCTTCCGGTCTTTTCTTCTTTGTCAAAATATCTTTCATGAATTTCGCATATTTTGGCATTTGAGCAATTGCTTCGGAGAATGGAATATTAATTTGTAGTTGTTTAAAAATTTCCATAAACCTTGCATATTGCCTCGCATTGTCTTTCTTTGATGGAGCATGGGGATATGGCAAATGTTGACTTGGTATCACGTTGCTTGCCATCTTTTCTCTACTACTCTTTCTTTTTAGCTTTTCTTTCTTTTTAACTTCTTTATTCACATTTTCTTCTTCAGCATTTGTATCAATAATTTCATATTCTGCATCTTCTCCATCATGTTTTTCAGCTTTCTCTTCCGTATCATCTTCAACATCATTCTTCTCAACTTCATTATTACTTCCTTTTTGCCCAATCCTTGTCACCACCGCTTTGCAATGCTCTTTTGGATTATCTTGAGTGTTGGCTGAGAATGTTGCATTTGATTGATTAGATGCAATTTGTTTAGCCAGTTGGCCCACTTGAGTTTCCAAATTCTTTATAGCTGCCTCTTGATTCTTTTGATTTGTCATTGACATTTGCATGAACTGATTCATGGTCTCTTCCAACTTAGATTGTCCTCCTTGTTGTTGTGGCGACGGTTGAGTGTAAGGTTGAAAGGCTTGTTGTTTATATCCTTGATTATGTGGCCTTTGTTGATAACCTTGATTGTTATTCCTTGGTGGATAACCCTGTTGATACGGAGGATTATGATATTGATTCTGCCTTTGTCCTTGGTTGTTGTTCATGTAATTCACTTCTTCTTCCAACACCGGTGGGAAAAATCCTGTCTGATGCTCTCCCTTGCATAACTCACACTTTGCAACTTGATAAGAATTAGATACACCATTCAGCTCCTTGAGTTGTGTAGCAACCTGCCCTAAAAATTAAAGATTAGAGTCGCCACCTATTCTACCAAGGCGAATAGGAAACCTCGCGCAGTTAAGAGATCGGGGTAAGATACTATATTCAGGTCGAGGGAAGGTGTTAGGCACCCTCAATCCTTTCCTAAGGTTTGCATTATAAAGCTAAGGTTTATGGCTAACATAAAGAAAGGTGACAGGCAGTTAATAGGGTTAAGGCAAATATTATCAAAGTTAAAGGTTTATGATTTAAGGAGATAAATAGGGGGAAAATGAGAATTATGGGGGAGGGGACTCGCCTTGTTGCCAAGTGCCTACGTATCTCCTTATGGAGAATCAGAGTCAACGTAGTTCGGGGAAGGGTTGTACGCCATAGGATTTGAATTTGATCTGAGATGGTTGAAAGTTTGCTTCAAGGCTTTTGAAATAGCCTATGATAAGTTTTGAATTTGTGATTTTCGTAAGGTATTTTGAATTATCTTATCGTAGTTTTGAAAATCGCATAATCGAAGAGATGAGTTTTGAGTGTTTTAAGTGGCGTACAACCCTGGTTTAATTTGTACTATTAATCGCAATGATCAATAGGTTTGATCACCATAATTAATAGATTAGTAGAGAATTGCTGGCAATTTTAATCGATTGATTCGATTATCACTTTTAGCAAATTGAGGTATTTTAATTACTGATTTATTAATTTATTGTTACCCCTCATAATCGATAGATTCGATTACAAATAATAACGAATTGATAAGAAGGAACGCTAATCATCGTAACCAATAAGATGGTTAAAACCTTTTAGCAAGATAAATGTTATTTGGAATTAATGATTTGAATTTAATTGATTAAACAATTGATTATTATCCACCGCGATCAATTAATTTAATCGAAGCGAATAATAAATTAAATCCTATTATTTTGGCTAAAAAAACTAATGGGATTGGACAAACCCTAACGCCTTGGTAACAATCTTCTAGGGTTTTTGTGATTTTATAATTTAAGTTAGATTAAAATTAATTAAATTGACATAATCGAAATAATCGGAAAAAATAAATTCAATGCTAATTATATTATTAACATGATTTTTTAAAATTAAATTATGTATCTAAAATAATTAAAACCAATTATATATTTATATAAATGAATAAAACAAACAAATAGAAAAATAATAAAGGAACCTGGGCGTTACTCCTGTGTGAGTGCCTTCTGGGGCCCCATGGTGCACCTGCGCTTCCAGGGCCTTTGGATCTTCGCTAGCCACAATTTAATGGTGAACAATTGAGGGTATATTGTATGCATGTCTGAGTGTGCTGCATGGAATCTGTAGAACAACTTACACAAAACAAAGAAATAAAATAGCAGCAGGACGCTGGGGATCGAGCCCAGGTCCTTTAAGTCAAACGAGGCTCACGCTTGCCACTCGTGCCACATGTTTAAGCTGATAATGAACTGCATCCGTAGGATGATATCCAATCATTCGTTAATCAACGATTTCCAACGACAGTCAACAGTGGGGTCCACTACCACACCTGCAGACCAATAGGAAGAGAGAGAGAAGATGAAAGGACTTTGACCAACTTACCATGTTGTGCCACGCCTGGAGAGAGAAACGAAAGTGCTGCCTGGCCAATCCCGCGACGACACGCAGTCGTCTCCTTCATGGGACTGCATAATGGAACGTGAATCACCACCCACAAGGCCATGAATCGAGTTCCATCTTCTCATCTTCACATATCCGTAACTCCCTCAATTCTCCATGAAATCAAACGAAATTTAAACCAAAATTGTAGATCTAAATGCCATGAACACAACCATCATTAATTTGAAGCAAATAGAAGGCTATATCAAGTATAAAATTATCCTCAAAGTCACGGCTTCAATATGTTTCAATAACATAAACACATAATTAAACTCAAACAAAACGCTGTTATTATAACGAATAGATCACCAAGATCTCTTAATTAGAACATGGTGAGTCTAATGGTGTGATTTATTTAGCTCAAAACCGGCCATAATCATGAAAACGAAAAGGAAAACCTCTATGCCCTAACAATGGCAAATGCTTGTCCAACCATCAAGCATTGCGAATAGATGGTCAAATCGATTCTAAACTACCATATGAACACAATAATGATGTTAGTTTTGATTGAGACAAGCTGTAAATTGAAAAACGATTATGAGCATAATTTTAAAGATAGGAACGTATATGCAGTCACGTGGTGTGCATGGGGGTTGTACAAAGGATTCTTCTTGCCTTTACTTACCTCCAGAATAAGGTCCAATAATTAAATTGCTCTGAAGAAGTCTCCCAATTAGGATTCGAAAATTACAAGTTTATGTGTAATTTTGAACTTGTAAACCCTAGCTCCTTTGCCCACTTTTTCGTCCCCCTTCTCTTGTGGTGTGTTCAGAATATATATATGATAGAATTAGGGTTC
>NW_026705583.1:0-50001 GCF_029867415.1 Vicia villosa
AAAGTTGTTTGGAAATCAAGTTGAATGGAGAGAAAAAAATTGAAAAGATTTGATTGATATTTTAAGTAAAATCTTTCTATTTTTTGTTCCAATCTCTTTCCAATCACCATATTTGATTTAATTGAATTTTATGAATGATTTTATGATTGAAAAAGTCAAATCATATACTAATTTGATTTTTTACTTATTTTTCTTTGATTTAATTTGCATAAAATCAAGAAATAAATAAAGTACAAATACCAATCATGGACCAACAAAATTCTTTGGCTCTTAATATGTTTCTTGGGCCTTTAAGTGATCCAAAACAAAGCCCCATGATTTAATTCATTATTTTTGATATTTTACTTAATTTATTTTGCATTTATATGAATAAAATTCAAATAAATACAAATAAAAATGCCAAAAATATGAGTATGGTTTCATAGGCCCTTATTTGGATTATATGAGGGTTTGAAGTCCAAAACTTAAGCCCATTAGTCCAAATATCCCAAAATTGGCCACTTGGTATTTTATGCATTTCCTCAAAATCGTCCAACTTTAACCATGTGTATCTCTCTCAATTTTAACCCTATGGATGTGTTCTTGATCAATTTAGAAAGCTTAAAATATCCCCTAAATGATCCTTTTTGTTTCGTCTCAATAGAAGCTTCCATGCTCAAGTTATGAGCTTTGACCCAAAAGGTGTTTTTGTTGACCTTTTTGGAGGACCTATAATGTATTATACCATATCTCTCAAATGAAGCATTTCTGGCATTGGCTTGTGAGAGACAAAGTTGTAGAGAATTCGATTTCCTTCAAAATAGGCTTTGAATGAGAAATTTCTGATACTCCATGTGGAAGTTATAACCAGTCAAAGTTGAGTTGACTTTTCCTATGAAAAAACCCTAATTTGAACCTTTGCATTCGTTCATTTCTGAGTTCTTATTAATGGATCATGATCAACCTTTGATCAAATGATGGATATAACCTCACATACTTGATGTTGACCAAAAATCTTGAAGTTTGACTGTATTTTGACTATAGTTGACTTTTAGGTCAACATAGTCGATTATTAATCATCTTAGGCATTGAGTGAGCAATCCTTGGAATAGAAGCTTGACTTTTGACGTGGAGGTGCCCTGAGGCATATGAGAAACCTTGAGATTCATTTGAGGCCTTGGAGATTCAAACTCCTTTGATAAAATGCAAACCCTTAATTTAGGAGACCCTCGATTAGGAGAACGTTGTTTGAACAAACCCTTGAACCATGAACTCTTGAAGATGAAATGGGATAGGCAAATTTTGGGGTATGACAGCTGCCCCTGTTCAATCTTCTTAAACCTGAAGAGTGAGATAGGCACGTCTGCCTATCGTGATCTAAAGGTAGAAGATGATTGAACACTGAAAATTCCCTGAAATTTGCTTTTGTTGGGAAGAAGTTCCGTGGGAGATGGGCTTAAAGATGCCACCCAAGGTAAATACCATTTTTCAGAATGTGAAGCAAATGCTTTTTCGAAAGGAACCAGGTGCTTTGATTGTAGCATGGCCTGAAGAGGCAACCTGAATTTATGCAATGTTATGATGCATGTAATGTATGATGCAGTGAGTTTCTCGAAATAAATGAGAGCGATATATGTATATGCATTATGTATGAATGAGGTATGCAATTGAATGATGCATGACTGTTATTTATGCTAGTTGAAGTTAGTAACTTTGGAAAAGAAAAATAGAACCTTGTTTGCCATTGATGAACTTTTGAAGAAGATCACTGCTGAGGGACTAACGTGATAAACCCAATTGAAGAACCCTTTGAAAAAACTTTGTGATCAGGGAAAATAAATCCCTATTTGCTGCCGGAGATGATATTAATTAGCGAGAAGATTTGAAGGAGATCACTGCCAAGGGACTAACGTGATGAATAACGTAGCTAGCAATAGCGAAGGTTCACCGTTTGCTGTGTAGAGGATAATTAACTTGCTATAGTGCTTAGTAAGCTCTTGCAGTTTGTAGGTAACCCACTTACTATAGTTCTAGTAAGTCGTCGCGGTTGGTATACCCACTCCATATCGTAGTTTGAGTAAGTCTGTCGCAGATGGTGTGGCCCACTTACCATAGCTCTGGTAAGTCGTCGCGGTCGGCCACACCTACTTACTATCGTAGTTGGAGTAAGCTTATCGTAGATGGTAGAGCCCACTTACTATAGTTCTAGTAAGTCGTCACGGTCGGCCGTACTTGCTTACTATCGTAGTTTCAGCAAGTTTATCGTAGATGGTGTGGCCCACTTACTATAGCTCTAGTAAGTCGTCGCAGTTAGCCATACCTCCTTGCTATCGTAGTTTTGAGTAAGTTTATCGTAGATGGTAGGGCCCACTTACTATAGTTCTAGTAAGTCGTCGCGGTCGGCCGTACCTGCTTACTATCGTAGTTTCAGCAAGTTTATCGTAGATGGTGTGGCCCACTTACTATAGCTCTAGTAAGTCATCGCAGTTAGCCATACCTACTCGCTATCGTAGTTGGAGTAAGCTTATCGTAGATGGTATGACCCACTTACTATAGTTCTAGTAAGTCGTCGTAGTTAGCCATACCTGCTTACTATCGTAGTTTTGATTAATCGCCAAAAGGGATCACTTGCTATAGCTCTAACAAGCTCACCTGCACCAATGGGATCCACTTGCCCCGGTTCGGACAAATTTACCTGCATAGAAGACTGTTTGCCTGTATGAAAAAGATTCACTTGCTTGGAGACTCACGACTCGAGGGTCGGAAAAGATAGTATGTCAAATGTTTTACGACTCGCGGGTCGGAAAAAATAGCACGTCAAATGTTTTACGACTCGCGAGTCAGAGAAAAATAGCACGTCAAATGTTTTACGACTCGCGGGTCGAAGAAAAAATAGCACGTCAAATGTTTTACGACTCGCGGGTCGAAAAACACACTTATCACAACACGGGGGTTGGACACCCACGACTCGAGGGTCGAAAAACTGGATTTTTGTAGTATTTGAATGCACTAGATGATATGTATATGCTAATGCGTATGTATATGTTTATGTTGATTGATGTAATGAGTGGAACGAAATAATGTCTTCTATAAGACTACCTGAAAAGGTTTCCGGAATGGATATGAACATTTGTCTTAAAGAAAATTACCTGAAAAGGTTCTTAGCAAAGGATGAGGGATGTCTCGAAGAAGACTACTTGGAAAGGCTGAAAATGTCTTGAAAGACTACCTAAAAAGGTTTTTTGGAAAGGACAAAGAACGTCTTAGGAGAGACTACTTAGATAGGTGTAGTGTATGTCATGTATCAACCAATGTATGTAATGCATGATTTATGTGTATTTGCATGATGCTCCACTGATAGGTTGTTGGTAACCAAGTGTATATAGTTCGCTAATGTTGTAAAGTTGTTGGATGCTAGTGCGATTTCCCAATATCAGTTTTGTTTGAACTTTGAAGATCGTAGTTAGGAGGAAGATTGGTTCGAGGTTGTAAAGTGTGAAAAGGCCTTTTCCTTTTATTGTACGTCTTATGGATTTGATATCCATTGTCCCAATATTTTTGTGGGAAAGTATGCTTAGGATCTCCAGGTCCTGAGGGAAGTGCCCCAGGCAATAACCTTGTCATATGCTTTGACGTTTAGATTGAAAGGTGTGCCTCTGACTTGCCAGATATGGAGGGTTATTTTGAATTTATCCCATGCTTGACATGCCCCTGATTGAGATTGCTTCGAGATGTGACCCAAGTCAATTGAACCTTAGGAAGAATGCCCTTAGTTAATAGGATTTTTGGTTGTATGCTCCTGTTTAGGAAAACCCTCTGGACGTGGTTTCCCCATTCAAGAGTCTTTATCAGAAATGATCGCCTTTGTGCTAAGTGTATATTCGTAGATGGCGTTGTACCCTTTGGGAAGTAACTCTAATGTGATGAAAATGCAAGTTTTGAAATCGAAGGAGTGGATGATTATAAATGAATGCTTGAAGGAGCGCAGTGGTTAGAAATAGTTTTAACAAACCTAGGAGTCAGTATAACAAAATCCTGCTTAATATGCTTTCGTAGTTAACCTTGCCTCAATTAGGACTTTTGAATGTTGTAACTTGGCTTGGTTCAAGGTTTAAGAAACAACGGATATAAGGCTCAAATTTATTTAACCCGCCCATTTCTCCTTGATGTTCTCCAAGTCCTAAACATTCGCTTAATCCAATGAACGTGCTTTGTTTGTAAGAGGATCGTTTCAGTTTTGATATTGAGCAGAAGTCTTAGTAGAGATCCAAGCATTGATGAGAAAAGATTGTAAAGATCCAAGCATAGATGAGAAGCTTCGATAATTTAGCAGTCACAAGATTGTGCTTTGTATTTTGCCTTTGTTTTGTTTTTATCCCTTATTTTTGCATGAACCAATTCCCTTGAATTTGATCCATCGGGATACCCTAATTTTTGTCTAAGTCATTTCGTTTTCTTTTATGGAATTTTCCATTCCGACTTAGCGGGCACATTCTTCTTTTTTGAATACTCCTTTGGAAATATTGATCCTTGGATATTGAATGTTGTGACTTCCATGTTGATTTTGATTTGTAAGCTTCGATTTTGATATGTCCTCGATCTCGAATGATGTATTGAGGAAGAAGATGTTGTGAATGTTACCTTCATTGCTTCCTCAATCTTGGATGAACGTGAGGAAGAAGGCATGCTTGAACCTTTGCTTTGCTTGATCCTTATGCTTGAACCTTTGCTTTATTGATTGATTCTCTTGACAACCAAAATACGCCATTGAATTAATTGAAATCTACCCTGCCCCTGGTTAAATCAAGGTTTATTTGAAAAGTAGAAACAAGCTCCACTCCTGGCTCGAGGGGGTGACGAGGGATTAACATCCTTATATCTCCCCTGTTTGGGAATTGAAACAATGCCTGTACATCCTCGGCTCAGTCTTACTTTGAAAGCATATGTTTAGCGAGGCTTAGTTATTTGTATTCGTCATTCTCCCTCAAGTTTGTTAGTAATTGGGAGTGATAACTTGAAAGATAATTTGAAATGGAAGGTCGTAGTAATGCAAGAGCGAAGCGAACGAATTAATTTCAAAACATGCATGATTATTTTATTGAATTACATTTTGAAAGGTACAACGTTTTTACATCAAATAACATTTTGTGATCGTAGAAGTTACAACTTGAAACGATAAGCCTATTAATCCTAAGGGCAATCTCCTTTGTGAGTCTGTTGACCATATTTTATGGACTTATATAAGTGAAGGGTAATCTCGAATTCTCCTTGGGCACGTCGAATCTTTCGGGAATAAATTGGTAGCGGTGGGTTTTCGTCGTTTCGGAACTTCATGAGTTTCCTTAGACTGAACCTCTCTTGCCTTTTCGAAGGATAGTATCACCATTTGCAACCTTCAGAGTTTGTAGATTGATAGAGAAACCTATGGCCCGTTTGTCCCTTGGTGCGGAGTTAACATATGTCGCTTTCCCTCCATCGTAGTTATGCATCTTCGTTTAGGGTATTGCCCCAGTCGGACTGACCCTTGCCCCCAGGTTATCGTAGAGCGTCCTTGTAAACTTCGCTATGTTCGTAGATGAACCCCTTTAAACCTAGATACCCCTTAAGTGTATCTATGAGGGAACTTCTTTGTTGAACTGATCTTTGCTCGACGATAATCTTGGCATAATCTTGTTGCGAAAAGGCATGGACATGTGGAAGGCATGGTGAAAGGCATTCCTTTTTCATTTGTATGCTCATAACTAATTTATCTTCCTTTATCCATAGTTTATAATCCTCTTTATTTCTCTGAGGGTTTTGGGAAACCGGCTAGCATGGTAAGTATAGATGCGGACGAAGATAGAAATGCAAATGTATGAATGCATGAAAATGCAAATGCGCGCGTATGCCAAAGACTTGTATATGGTGACTCCCTACATGTAATGCAAACGTGCAACATATATAATCCTAAGCATAGCTTATGAGGATTTAGGGAGGACATCAGACCCTAATGACATACGTGCGAGCTCGATATTATGACGCGTTAATGGGAATCCCTTAGATTAAGGGGTACGCGGAAAGTAACAGCTGATGACCGTTCAAGACAGTCACCAAGTCTCATGGCCATCGAGAGGCCGTTCGACGTGTACTTACGAATTTGTCCCTCGCGGGAAGGTTCTCTATGCGGAACACAACCTGCCTAAGGACGATATTGGACGAAGAGAAATCCCTACGGGATAGGGATGAAAGATATATAAATGGGAATCCAAAACTCCACAAGTTAGGGGGAGCGCGGGAACAAGCACGGAGTGACCGTTCAGGATAGTCACTAGATCTCATGGCTATCGAGAGGCCAATCGATATGCGCTGGCAAAGATGTCCGTCGTGGGAAAGACACGTAGTTGTAAAAATTACAAAGATGTAAAAGGAAAATCCCTACGGGCTAGGGAGTGCATAGGAGCAAATATAGAATGGTCGTTCAAGGCAGTCATTGGATCTCATGGCCATCGAGAGGCCAATCGACGTATGCTAATGAAGATGTCCTTCATACGAAGGACACGATTTTAGGAATAGAATCCCTATAGGCTAGGGAATGCGTAGATGGAAGCACAGGGTGACAGTTCTAGACGTTCACTAGATCTCATGGCCATCGAGAGGCCAATCGATGTGCATTAATGGAAATGTCCTTCGTGGGAAGGACACGTAGTTGTAAAAATACTGAGATATAAAAGGAAAATCCCTACAGGCTAGGGAATGCATAGATGGTGATGTCCTTTGTGGGACAGACGTGGTCTTAGAAATTAGAGTCCCTACAGGCTAGGGAACGGTACCTGCAAAATTGAAACGCATAGATATTCGAAGTATATAAATTGCAAACATATAATGAGCACAACAACACAAAAGTCCTAGGTTCATAGGTTCGACGTAGCGGCTTTTAGGGAGCCTACCCTTTCCATTGGTATGTCCTAGACACGGGTCTCATGGGGTCGTTCGTAGCCTCCGAGACTTTTTGTCTCTTTGGATTTTAGAACAACTCATTTTATCCAATGAGGTTCGAATTTTTGGGGTAGGTTCTCGGAGAGATCAACTGACTATCCAGTCCTGCCCTCAACAAAGTCAAGCCTCGTTTTGGACATTTCCGAATAATCAACCCACTCCAAGTGGAGTTATCAATGAGACTCGTAGGCGATTCAAGTCCCCCCTGATCTCAAGGATAACTCCCACACTTAGGTTTAACAACAACTTATATTATCCCAGAAGTACGGTAAGACAAATAAGCAGTTAAATATATATTGAAATTACTGTAAAAAGAGAATTACGGTAGTTTAAGACAGTAAATAAATAAATAAATAAATAAATAAATTTAAATTTAAATATTCAAAACTAACCTCGAAATCCAGCCGCTTATAATTTAAAAATATAGTACAACAGCAATTAAATAAAAATTTAAATTACTATGATTTAAGGCTGTAAATAAATAAATAAATTAAAATTTAAATATTTAAAGAACTAACCTCAAATCCGGCTGCTTATAATTTAGACAATGCATTAAAGCAGCAAATATTTAAATAAATAGCTATTTATTTAAATTACGTAAATAAACGAAATTGCGGTAAATAAATGAAATGGCAAATAAATAATTATAAATTAAATATTTATAAAAAAACACCATAAACCCTAAAATGGCAAATTAGCCAAACCCTAAAAAGAATTGGCAAAACCTAAAGATTCTGCCAAAAACCTAAACTCTGCTAAAACCTATAAGAGCATAGTACTCACCATTAGTGTATCCCCAGCAGAGTCGCCAGCTGTAGCAACCTGCCCTAAAAATTAAAGATTAGAGTCGCCACCTATTCTACCAAGGCGAATAGGAAACCTCGCGCAGTTAAGAGATCGGGGTAAGATACTATATTCAGGTCAAGGGAAGGTGTTAGGCACCTTCAACCCTTTCCTAAGGTTTGCATTATAAAGCTAAGGTTTATGGCTAACATAAAGAAAGGTGACAGACAGTTGATAGGGTTAAGGCAAATATTATCAAAGTTAAAGGTTTATGATTTAAGGAGATAAATAGGGGGAAAATGAGAATTATGGGGGAGGGGACTCGCCTTGTTGCCAAGTGCCTACGTATCTCCTTATGGAGAATCAGAATCAACGTGGTTCGGGGAAGGGTTGTACGTCATAGGATTTGAATTTGATCTGAGATGGTTGAAAGTTTGCTTCAAGGCTTTTGAAATAGCCTATGATAAGTTTTGAATTTGTGATTTTCGCAAGGTATTTTGAATTACCTTATCGTAGTTTTGAAAATCGCAGAATCGAAGAGATGAGTTTTGAGTGTTTTAAGTGGCGTACAACCCTGGTTTAATTTGTACTATTAATCGCAATGATCAATAGGTTTGATCACCATAATTAATATATTAGTAGAGAATTGCTGGCAATTTTAATCGATTGATTCGATTATCACTTTTAGCAAATTGGGGTATTTTAATTACTGTTTTATTAATTTATCGTTACCCCTCATAATCGATAGATTCGATTACAAATAATAACGAATTGATAAGAAGGAACGCTAATCATCGTAACCAATAAGATGGTTAAAACCTTTTAGCAAGATAAATGTTATTTGGAATTAATGATTTGAATTTAATTGATTAAACAATTGATTATTACCCACCGCGATCAATTAATTTAATCGAAGCGAATAATAAATTAAATCCTATTATTTTGGCTAAAAAAACTAATGGGATTGGACAAACCCTAACGCCTTGGTAACAATCTTCTAGGGTTTTTGTGATTTTATAATTTAAGTTAGATTAAAATTAATTAAATTGACATAATCGAAATAATCGGAAAAAATAAATTCAATGTTAATTATATTATTAACATGATTTTTTAAAATTAAATTATGTATCTAAAATAATTAAAACCAATTATATATTTATATAAATAAATAAAACAAACAAATAGAAAAATAATAAAGGAACCTGGGCGTTACTCCTGTGTGAGTGCCTTCTGGGGCCCCATGGTGCACCTGCGCTTCCAGGGCCTTTGGATCTTCGCTAGCCACAATTTAATGGTGAACAATTGAGGGTATATTGTATGCATGTCTGAGTGTGCTGCATGGAATCTGTAGAACAACTTACAAAAAACAAAGAAATAAAATAGCAGCAGGACGCTGGGGATCGAGCCCAGGTCCTTTAAGTCAAACGAGGCTCACGCTTGCCACTCGTGCCACATGTTAAAGCTGATAATGAACTGCATCCGTAGGATGATATCCAATCGTTCGTTAATCAACGATTTCCAACGACAGTCAACAGTGGGGTCCACTACCACACCTGCAGACCAATAGGAAGAGAGAGAGAAGATGAAAGGACTTTGACCAACTTACCATGTTGTGCCACGCCTGGAGAGAGAAACGAAAGTGCTGCCTGGCCAATCCCGTGACGACACGCAGTCGTCTCCTTCATGGGACTGCATAATGGAACGTGAATCACCACCCACAAGGCCATGAATCGAGTTCCATCTTCTCATCTTCACATATCCGTAACTCCCTCAATTCTCCATGAAATCAAACGAAATTTAAACCAAAATTGTAGATCTAAATGCCATGAACACAACCATCATTAATTTGAAGCAAATAGAAGGCTATATCAAGTATAAAATTGTCCTCAAAGTCACGGCTTCAATATGTTTCAATAACATAAACACATAATTAAACTCAAACAAAACGCTGTTATTATAACGAATAGATCACCAAGATCTCTTAATTAGAACATGGTGAGTCTAATGGTGTGATTTATTTGGCTCAAAACCGGCCATTATCATGAAAACGAAAAGGAAAACCTCTATGCCCTAACAATGGCAAATGCTTGTCCAGCCATCAAGCATTGGGAATAGATGGTCAAATCGATTCTAAACTACCATATGAACACAATAATGATGTTAGTTTTGATTGAGACAAGCTGTAAATTGAAAAACGATGATGAGCATAATTTTAAAGATAGGAACGTATATGCAGTCACGTGGTGTGCATGGGGGTTGTACAAAGGATTCTTCTTACCTTTACTTACCTCCAAAATAAGGTCCAATGATTAAATGGCTCTGAAGAAGTCTCCCAATTAGGATTCGAAAATTACAAGTTTATGTGTAATTTTGAACTTGTAAACCCTAGCTCCTTTGCCCACTTTTTCGTCCCCCTTCTCTTGTGGTGTGTTCACAATATATATGATAGAATTAGGGTTCAAAGTTGCTTGGAAATCAAGTTGAATGGAGAGAAAAAAATTGAAAAGATTTGATTGATATTTTAAGTAAAATCTTTCTATTTTTTGTTCCAATCTCTTTCCAATCACCATATTTGATTTAATTGAATTTTATGAATGATTTTATGATTGAAAAAGTCAAATCATATACTAATTTGATTTTTACTTATTTTTCTTTGATTTAATTTGCATAAAATCAAGAAATAAATAAAGTACAAATACCAATCATGGACCAACGAAATTCTTTGGCTCTTAATATGTTTCTAGGGCCTTTAAGTGATCCAAAACAAAGCCCCATGATTTAATTCATTATTTTTGATATTTTACTTAATTTATTTTGCATTTATATGAATAAAATTCAAATAAATACAAATAAAAATGCCAAAAATATGAGTATGGCGCGGCGCTGTCTTGGACTCCCGCGGCGCGCCCTTGCTAAAACTCCTTCTTTTTGCTTTGCCTTTAATACTTCAGCTTTCTTTCCTCTTCATGTTCTTATAAAGCTCTTTTTCAGCTCCAAACCTGCATCAATAGTACCCATAAGTGATTCGATTTGCTTTACAAATAAACTAAACTTATTCAGTTCAATTCTTAATAAAAACCTATGGATCTATCACAATTTGCATTAGTTTAGAAAAGAATTTACTTATATTAACACATGAATTTACCATTAATTCACTCCTAAAATATAGGTAGACCAAACAGATAGCCCCCAGTTGTACCTGTGAATTTCCATTAAGTCGATAAAGTATTTAAGATATACCACATCAATATAGGTTGCACTTTTGTCCACAAACATGGACGTACCAACTGTCAGTGGTAACAAATCAATGCACACTGTCGGTGGTACTCAACCTGTATATCATCATCATGTCTGTCGACATCCACAACCATTTAAAAGTGATCTTTATAAATGTCTCAAAGAATTTAAATCTAGCATGAGTACCTTTGGTGTCAACTACCTCGTTTCAAACAATCGCGGTAGTAGGCATTCTTATTCAACAAGTTTCACGCTTCTATAACCGACTTCAGAACCTCTCCTCATAGGGTCACTCTACCGTATTTATAACTCTTCCATAAATTAGAACACAATCCCTCCTCCTCGTAGGTTCAAACGGCACATTAATCCGACACTCGGAACCCAAGATATGAATTTTCCAATCATTGTCCGAAAATGCAACACTGACATCATGCAGCGACACTCTATACGATATATCCAAAACTCCTCAATTGGTAAATTCAATTCTTAAAATTACTTCTCAAAAAACCTTCCAAGTATTCCTTCGATCCATTCAACATTGACACTGACATCCCGTGCAGTACCAATAAACAAGTCTAGTTATAAGAGCAAGAGTAACCGTAACTTCGCCTCCTTCCAACGTCATCCTGTCACAATTAATTATGTTACAGATGCTGCAACCATTTTTATAACAAAGTTCATCTCGTTAGCTTTCCGACGCTTCAAACGGAACTCAATTCGGATGTCCAGAACTCCAGTTATGAATTTTCGAAGTTCCGCAGCTATTCAGCAATTTTCCTGCGTTTTGCTTACGAAAATCTCTCTCCAAAACTCATTCTCTTCAACTCTATCACATTCCAAACAGCCCCTTATCATATCTCTTTACTTCCAAACATCATTATAACTTGAGCAACACTTCCCATTGCCGAAGCGCAATTTCTGGAACATTACTACATCAATCCTCTTCGCAAACTTGCACCTGAACCTCTTCTGAGTCGTAAGGCTACTCAACTGACAGCTTCGCAGCACACCAGCAGAGCTGACACATTGCAACTTTCCAATTTCCTTCTCTTACAATAACTGTCAATTACCTCTAATCATCTTCCTTCAAGATGTTCCAACTCAATTCCCAGTGAAGTCTTAATTCCAAGTCACCTTCAATTCGGAAAACAACAAACTCCGACAACGCTCGCACTGTTGCCAACAACAGCCTACTGAATCAATCTTCTTGCAACTAAAACATAACCGAGAAGCGAAGCTTCTCCCCCACTTGTTTCAATCCAACACCTGCAACAAACAACCAAGTACCGACAGTGATTCACTCACATGTCGCGTACCAAGGAATAAAATGCCTACAATATACAACTGTCGCGCAACTCAACTGACTCAACAATTGGCCGGACGGACCGACCTGCTCTGATACCACTATTGTAACACCCTTCTAAACCCCGCGGAAATTAATAAAATAATTCAGAGTAAAACATGAAAACAAGGGTGCCACAATTCAATTTAAAACAAATTATCATAAATCAATTGTCATGCTTCACTTAGGGGAAAATCATCCATTTAACAAAATCATGTTTCTATACAGCGGAACATTAATCAACAGATAAGCATAACATCATCTATGCAATATCTCACAAAATTACTCCAATAACAACAAAATAGAGTATCATCATAAACTCTAAACTAACGTTCCCCCAGTGTTACAATATCAGAGCATGACACCGACGCTATACCAAATAAACTGACTCATGAGCTAATCCTCACCGAGCCAAAAGCCGCTACTCGCCAATCTGAAATCATCAAAGTAAGGGTGAGTCTCATTCACAATTAACAAATGTTATCGAATCATAAACAATAACACATCATAGTCACATTATTCATCCAATTTCGTTATATTCAGATTGTCAGGAAGTACTCATCAACACACAACACAAATAGAATACATTACCAAGAGGCAACACCATAATTCATCCAAACAAATCATAACCATTACACAATCATCACATATTATAACATTGGAAAATCTTCCATTCATGTTATAATAACACAAGTAACCTAATGCAAATGCAACTATATGCATGTGGTACCAAAATCTGGGATAACCCAACTCACCGATCCACCATCGTCAAGGATACGGCAACACCCACTCACTAATTCCACACAATGGGAATTAGCTACCACTGATCCACCATCGTCAAGGATCAGCCACATAATGATTATGAATGCATGTATCAACCATAACATGCTTATCACCCACATAAATCAACCAAATGTCATAATCATCACAACCACCACAATAATCAGTAGCCATACACAGTTATGCTATTTCTCAACCACAATAAAATAAATATTTTACATCAACAATATATGTATAACAAACACCAATTACACCCACAACATCATAACAGGTAAATCATTCATTATACAGTGCAACAACGATAACACCCCTCACAATCGTGTACCAAGTACAACAAAGCAACTCATCAACGACAGAGTATTTACCTCATCATTCCTCAAAACACATGATAACCATATTTACCATGAACAACACCCATTTGCACAATTAACAGAAGCAACCACATTATCACAACATACATCATTGCACATATTCAATTATGCACACAACAACCATTGCACCTCATCAGCTATGCAAAACCAGAATAAACCACATTTGAAGAAAATGATACTTTTTAAAATAAAATCAAGTTGTTATTGTTTTATTCGTTTCATATGGTAGAACATTCAATTTAAGGAACAACGTCCAAAACGGCGTCTAAAACGGACTTACGGTTTGAAAGTTACACATCTTTAACTTTTTACAAGAAAACAGTTATCGCTACAGCACGCGGCGCAACCAGAGTTCGCGGCGCGACCTGAAGCATACAAACACGTTCGCGGCGCCAACCTATGCACGCGGCGCGATGCGAGAAAACAAGTACGCCTTCGCGGCGCGCACCTACCTTCGCGGCGCGAACTGGCAAAAGTCAGAGCTTTCATCGCATTTGACAGCATTACGGGATTTACCCCAAAATCCCCAAAACCAAACCAAGTTATGTTATGAACCTCAAATACCACCATATCAGCCACATACATGTTATAACACAAATATAACACCCAAGGAGGATCATTTAATCATCATAACAATCCTATAATCATACAATTCATCAAATCATACAATTTCCCTCAAAATCATCCCAAAACCCCAATCCATCATACAACCAATTGACACAAACAATGCATTTAAATCAGTCCTATTATCTATAATACGATAAAAGATATTAACCGGAAGAGTCCCCCCTTACCTTAGCCAAAGATCTTGATTAGCCCTCTTCCTCTTCTGTTCCTCTTTCACGTATCAGCTTTCCAATCTCTCATCTCCTCTGCTCTGCTTTTCACGTTCCTTTTTCCTTTTTCCCAATTTTCCTTATTTCCTTTATTTTATGAAAACATAAAATAATTAGTAATGGGCTTACTCCCTTAGCACCCCCATACTACTAATCTCACAATTCTATCCCAATGGCCCTTAATCCATAATTTTCCAATAATTCAACAAAATACCAAATAATTCTAAATAATAATTTAATTTCCGATTAAATTAAAATTAGAAAATATGGGGTGTTACAACTCTCCCCCACTAAAAGAGTTTTCGTCCTCGAAAACATACCTCAAGTAACCAGCTCGTATAAGAGTCCTTCGCCTGAGTCTCCAGCTCTCAATTAACATTACCATCAGTCAATCCCCAAAAATCCATCTGACATAACCAACGGGAAACATGTTTCATACATTCAAATCCCAGTTCTTGCGTCGCATTTGACTATCCAAAAGTATACCACTCGCTTTATCTCCAAAAAGGTTAACAACAACAGAACATTGAGGTACAACCTATACAATACGCTCAACAAACGAGTAATACAATTACACAATTTATAGTATGATCACACTTGATCAACAATACAGTAATGGATCCCTTCTACCAAACATACCAACCTTAGACACGCTTTTCCATCTGAGCGATAAGGTAATACTTACACTTTTCACCAACCGCTTCCTTCAAGAAACTCAATACTCATATTCCTATACCATTGAATTCCAATTATCTGACTCCTCTTAAATCACACCAGTAATTATCCAACACGCTACATTCCGCTTTTTCCGCACTACTCTGACTACTCATCACAATCATCTATACCAAACAGATTTCTGAGTTTTACCCGATTCCGACTCTCTTTACTCATTCGTTTCAAGAATCATTCTTCATCATTCATGGTACTAATCTACCATTTAGCAATCCTTACTCGCATCCAACGAACCAATTCCTGATTTACTTCCTCTATTTAAACATCATAACCATCAGAACAAGTACACACTCATCAGCCTCAGTATACCATCGCTTACAAAAAGCTCAACTAAGTCACGCCCTCTACTAAGAATCAAATCAACTCCGTCCTTCATAGAGTGTAATTCCTCATTATATATGGAATTTACAATATCACCTCAATAACAGCACAAAATTATTACAGCATCATATATTATCAATCCTTCGTTTTAATTTCGCCGAATACATACTCGTTAACTACGTACAACCGTAATGACATATTCATCATCTCGGAAATTATTCAAAAGATTTATAATTCTTCGACACGACATCCTTACATCCACTGGATTCTAAATCCAACATATAGATCAATACATATTCTCTATGTAGGCTTCCGACATATTAATTCCTTACTTCCTGCGAGTAGTACTCATAACACTACTCCACATCACACTTTCGCTGCGCGACTCTGATTACCCGTCTTAAGTCATCATCCACCATGTTGCACTCTTTCATATTCACTTCTTCATAAGTTCACACAACATAGTGAGTGATTATTCTCACGGCTTAGTATTCATCACATCTTAAACCATTAAGGTAACAAAACAAGCTTATCTCTTCTATATGATTCCATCTACTACCAACAAGAGATTTAGGGTGATCAAGTCCTAAATTTGTCAATATTAGTTGAAAATCATATTTAAGCATAAACCGTCGTTACTACATAATAGTGTCCATTTCCGAGTTTGCACCCAAACTCATTAACATCGTCATAGTTCAATAATCCACTACGGTGTCCTTCTTCTAGAATATTCTTCCGAAGCTCAAAACATCAGTTACACAAATCCAATCACTCAACCTCATTATATTATTCCCGTCGATTCTGAATTCACCGCCTTTACCTTGGTAATTCAAAGTCAACCTATTGATCAACTCAACATCATCTTTCTGACCTTCTCTAATCTCGTTAAGAATACCACTAGTCATCTTCTAGCATACTCAATCTAACACTATTAGGATCACCTTCACATACCAACTCAAGTCTCTAAATTGTCCAATTAAATCCAACTCATTCATCCTTAGCACCGACATATTTAAAGACTTCCTACGCAACACAATAGCACAACATTCATAACTCGTGGTTTTAATCCAAATTCTATTACATCCTTCACGTCCAATTATCATCCCACTCGGAATCTCAACAAAGTCTCCCTCACGTCAACAATGTTAGAAATTCCCTACAATCCTTCTTTTATACTTATCGTTACCTTGCCATCACAAATACGATTCCAAGGGTTCTAAAGTTTGTCCCATCTTTACTACTAATTTACTCATTCACTAAAATCCATCGGTATTCAAATCATCTTTGTGACCGAACATCTCATCAACTTATTCATCAACAACATGTTCTACTCCACGTCGTTTCAACCAATCGCGGTAGTAGGCATTCTTATTCAACAAGTTTCACACTTCTATAACCGACTTCAGAACCTCTCCTCATAAGGTCACTCTACCGTATTTATAACTCTTCCATAAATTAGAACACAATCCCTCCTCCTCGTAGGTTCAAACGGCACATTAATCCGACACTCGGAACCCAAGATATGAATTTTCCAATCATTGTCCGAAAATGCAACACTGACATCATGCAGCGACACTCTATACGATATATCCAAAACTCCTCAATTGGTAAATTCAATTCTTAAAATTACTTCTCAAAAAACCTTCCAAGTATTCCTTCGATCCATTCAACACTGACACTGACATCCCGTGCAGTACCAATAAACAAGTCTAGTTATAAGAGCAAGAGTAACCGTAACTTCGCCTCCTTCCAACGTCATCCTGTCACAATTAATTATGTTACAGCTGCTGCAACCACTTTTATAACAAAGTTCATCTCGTTAGCTTTCCGACACTTCAAACGAAACTCAATTCGGATGTCCAGAACTCCAGTTATGAATTTTCGAAGTTCCGCAGCTATTCAGCAATTTTCCTGCATTTTGCTTACGAAAATCTCTCTCCATATCAGCCATATCAGCCACATACATGTTATAACACAAATATAACACCCAAGGAGGATCATTTAATCATCATAACAATCCTATAATCATACAATTCATCAAATCATACAATTTCCCTCAAAATCATCCCAAAACCCCAATCCATCATACAACCAATTGACACAAACAATGCATCTAAATCAGTCCTATTATCTATAATACGATAAAAGATATTAACCGGAAGAGTCCCCCCTTACCTTAGCCAAAGATCTTGATTAGCCCTCTTCCTCTTTTGTTCCTCTTTCACGTATCAGCTTTCCAATCTCTCATCTCCTCTGCTCTGCTTTTCACGTTCCTTTTTCCTTTTTCCCAATTTTCCTTATTTCCTTTATTTTATGAAAACATAAAATAATTAGTAATGGGCTTACTCCCTTAGCACCCCCATACTACTAATCTCACCATTCTAGCCCAATGGCCCTTAATCCATAATTTTCCAATAATTCAACAAAATACCAAATAATTCTAAATAATAATTTAATTTCCGATTAAATTAAAATTAGAAAATATGGGGTGTTACAAGCTACCTATTTTGAATGTAACTATTATATAATGCACCTCGAATAACCTATTTTTACCTAATACATTAATCAAATCTAAAAAAATTAATGAAATAAAAACTTACCGAATGAGAGTTGTGGATGTAAATCTTGATCATAGTGAGTATAATGACATGTGATTGGATATAGTGAAGCAGTAGTAGTGTTGAACCCTTAAAAATGGAGTTGAAGAAACTTGCTCACGGACTCAAATGGGGTTTTAGTGAGTTTGCAACAAATCAAGAAGGAATGCGAAGGGTCTGGCGCGTGTATATGAATTAAACACGTCCGGAGATACATCTACGCAAAACTCACTAAATTCTGAATTAAGGGTTGTTATAGAGATGCATATTCAGACTCACTCTAATGTTGATACAGAGATGGATCTTCGAACTAAATTTTGGCAAAATAAAAGTGTCGCACTAATTTGCACAGACAGACAAATGTGTAAAAAGCGTGTGTCCAAATATGCATTTTCAAATTTTAGAGGCAATTTCGACTTTTCACCGTAGTGGAAAAGAACCCCATGACGTGAGATGAGTATTCCCCAAAAATAATAAGGGGTAAATTTTTTTATAAATTGTAAAAAGGGAAACTAAGAACTTGATTTTAAAAATTAAAGAACTAAAAGATACTATGATAAGGGGTAAATTTTTTTATAAATTTTTTTGGTTGACACATGATAACAGATACTATGTGTGTGTGTGTGTGTATATATATATATATATATATATATATATATATATATATATATATATATATATATATATATATATATATATATATATGTATATATAAGTTTTTAAAATTTAACCTTGACAAAATATTTTATAATATGTTTTATGTAACTCAAAAATCATAGAAATAATAAAATGGCAAAATTACTGCAGAGATCCTTTAAGTTACTTTTGTATAACATGTTGATATTTTAATATTTGTAACAATTTCGCCTTTTAAGTTATCAAACGTGTGCACTGTTACTTTTTTAACAGAATGAAGGTGCTAATTGTAGATACAATTATTTTGAATGGTATGAAAGTGATGAAGTGTAAACAAAAATACCACAGTCACAAATTTCTAAATGTTCAAAATGTGAGGAAAAAGATGTAGAAATCAATCAAAAGGACCAAATTGTTACACACAAAAACTTAAAGACCAACATGTAACACAAAAATAACTTAAATGATCTTTGGTATAATTTTATTTAAAATTTAAATAAGATAATTTTAAGAATAAATTTTGACACAATATTAAACACTAGACACCATATTAATATGGGAACGGATTCTTTAACGTTTACCCGGGAACGTTAGAGTAACTTTCCTTCAATCTTCACCATTAGATTTAATTAGTGTAATATATGTTAACACGTGGCAAATTTATTTTAATAAACTAAATTAAAACTAAAGTGCTGAAGAAGAAACAACATCCATCTTTTCTAAGCTCTATTTCCAGTTTTTATACAACAACGTAATTGTTTCTTCTTCTTTTCATATTGATCTTTGAAATTCTGGACTCAGACACGCGATGTCTTACAGGATGTCACGACATCATTATCTGAATGTTTTCAAACAAATGAACAAAGAGTAAACAGTAAACAACACAGGAAAATTGTTAACCCAGTTCGGTGCAAACACACCTACATCTGGGGGCTACCAAGCCAGGGAGGAAGTCCACTATAAGTAATATTAATTCAAGGTAATACAACTCAATATTACGCCTTTCACTTAATATCTACCCAATGCAACTTCAATCTAAACAGCTAGACCAGAGCTCCTACTCACTCCCCCTCAATCACAGCAGTGATGAAAAACTAACAGACGAAAAGCAAAAGAAGACACTCTTCAAAACACACCTTGATCTTGCTTAAAAGCTTTGATCAAGAACAATAGTACTCTTGCTTAAAAGCTTTGAGTACTTTTTACAACTCAAAACAAAAAACGCCTAGACCAAGACAATCATCATGATGATTGTTTGGCTTACAAGAAATCTAGTACACAGACGAACAACACAACAAACTTCTGGACGGCAAACCCTAAAAAACATACATCCAGCAGCTTCTTCATTTGATATATATAACCTTGCAGCAGCTGGGCCTTGGATCCAATATTAGTTTTAAACCTAATTTAAAACCATTTCCATAAATCAAAGATCCTATGAATAAACATCGCATAACGTTGTTCTGAAGCGAATCAATATCCAAAGTTTCCAAAAGAGGCGCGCAAAGTCTTAACAGATCAACCAACCATGCTGAGAACATAATAAAACACAGCAGCTTCGGATGTCATGACATCGGTCTTGACATCAGTAAAAACCTGCACAAGAAAAACTTCAAAAGAATGCATGTCATGACACCGGTCTTGACATGATAAAGACACTATTTGTTTTACCGAAAAATACAGCCAATCAAAAACATCTACAAACTCCCCCTTTGGCGAATTTTTGGCTAAAACAATAATAGATGATACCATCAGAGATCAGAGTACACACAGCAGCCAATAGACACAAGGATCCAAAAAAAATTCTGTTAGACAACAACCTCTTGCTTGATTAATCATAGCCTCTTGCTTGATTAATCATAGTACATCCAAGGAATCAAACAGAATAACAGCAACCACACCAACAACCAATTCACAGCAACCACACCAACACCAACAACCAAATCATCATCATCTATCACTTCTCCCCCTTTCTAGCCACAAAAGAAGCCAAACAACAGGTGAAGATTTACACTTCAGAATCATTCTCCGTACTCATCTCCACATCATTGGAGTTACTAGTCCGGGCATCAGCATCCTCACCCTCCTCAGTCATCACTACCAGTAGTATGATCATCACCACCATCAGCAGAGTATACTTGACAGTCAAGAGAGAAATAGTGCTGGTCTCATATCCAATTAATTGCTATAATCCTTCACAAAGACAAATGCCTAGTTTGCTTCTTAGATTTTCAAATTGATTTGCATCCAAGGCTTTTGTGAAAATATCAGCTAGTTGAAGGTTTGTAGCAACATGTTCCAAGACAATTGTTTTATTTTCAACAAGATCTCTAATGTAATGATGTCTAATATCAATGTGCTTGGTCCTGCTATGCTGAATAGGATTCTTTGAAATGTTAATGGCACTTAAATTGTCACAATATAATGTCATGACATCTTGTGTGACATTGTATTCTGATAACATCTGTTTCATCCAAACAAGCTGAGAGCAACTACTTCCTGCTGCAATGTATTCTGCCTCTGCAGTGGACAGAGACACACAGTTTTGTTTCTTGCTGAACCATGAAATAAGATTATTACCCAAGAAGAAACATCCTCCTGAAGTACTTTTTCTGTCATCAGCACTTCCTGCCCAGTCTGCATCACAATATCCCGTGAGAATGGGTTCACACCCATGAGAGTAGAGCATTCCATATTCACAAGTACCATTCACATATTTCAAGATCCTCTTGACTTGATTGATATGGCTGGTTTTGGGTTCTGCTTGATACCTGGCACATACCCCAACAGCAAAGGCAATATCAGGTCTACTGGCTGTAAGATACAGCAGACTTCCTATCATGCTTCTGTATAGACTTTGATCAACACTGGTTCCCTTTTCATCTTTGGTCAGCTTCAAATGGGTAGGTGCTGGTGTCCTTTTGTGAGAAGCATTTTCCATTCCAAACTTTTTGACAATGTTTCTAGCATACTTGCTCTGAGAGAGAAAGATTGAGTCTTCCATCTGTTTGACTTGCAGCCCAAGAAAATAGGTTAATTCTCCAACTAGACTCATTTCAAATTCAGATTGCATCTGATCAACAAAATGTCTAGTCATCTTGTCTGACATCCCGCCAAATACAATATCATCCACATAGATTTGAGCTATCAGAATCTTCCCTCCTTCATCTTTAACAAAAAGAGTTTTATCTATCCCTCCTTTCCTGTATCCATTGCTCGTAAGAAACTCAGTTAGTCTCTCATACCAAGCTCTAGGGGCTTGTTTCAAACCATAAAGAGCTTTTCTTAATTTGTATACATGATCAGGGTGGTTTGGATCTGCAAAACCTTTAGGTTGTTCTACATAGACTTCCTCATTCAAATATCCATTCAAGAAAGCACTCTTCACATCCATCTGGTATAGTTTGAATTTCAGAATACAAGCAATCCCTAACAATAGCCTAATTGACTCAAGTCTGGCAACAGGGGCAAAGGTTTCATCAAAGTCAATTCCTTCAACTTGGGTGTATCCTTGAGCAACTAGCCTTGCTTTGTTTCTGATAACAGTTCCCAGTTCATCTGACTTGTTCTTGTAAACCCATTTAGTTCCAATGACATTAGTACCTTTAGGTCTTGGTACCAGCTCCCATACTTCATTTCTTTCAAACTGGCCTAGTTCTTCCTGCATGGCATTAATCCAGAACTCATCTGTTAATGCCTCCTTGACATTTTTAGGTTCAATCTTTGATACAAAACAAGAGTTTGAGACAACTTCTCTTGACCTTGTAATAACTCCACTGTTGAGATCTCCTATAATAAGTTCTTTAGGATGATCTTTCTGAAGTCTTATAGAAGGACTCTTGTTAGGGGGTTCAGTCTCAGCTTCTGTGATAGTGGGACTGCAATCATCTTCTCTTGTAGACCCTTCTGCTGTAAGATCCCAGAATGTTCCGACATCTTCTGGGACATCTGCTTGATTGTGAACATCATCAACCACAACATTTATGGATTCCATTATTGTTTTGGTTCTTGAGTTGAATACTCTATAGGCTCTACTGTTTGTAGAGTAGCCCAGAAAGATTCCTTCATCACTCTTGGGATCCATCTTCCTCCTATGATCTCTATCAGCAAGAATGTAACACTTACTACCAAACACATGGAAGTATTTGACAGTGGGTTTTCTTCCCTTCCAGATCTCATATAGGGTGGTAGAGGTTCCTTTTCTTAAGGTAACTCTATTATGGACATAACAAGCAGTATTCATGGCTTCAGCCCAGAAGTAGATAGGAAGATTCTTAGCATGGATCATAGCTCTTGCTGATTCTTGAA
Organism: Vicia villosa; assembly: GCF_029867415.1. Classification (NCBI taxonomy): domain Eukaryota; kingdom Viridiplantae; phylum Streptophyta; class Magnoliopsida; order Fabales; family Fabaceae; genus Vicia; species Vicia villosa. Next base: position 22,898 of record NW_026705583.1, read on the forward strand.
TAGTTCTATTCTTTCGTTCAACAACCCCATTTTGCTGTGGAGTAATAGGGGAAGAGAATTCATGATGTATTCCTTCAGAGGAGCAGAATTCAGCAAACTTTTGATTCTCAAATTCCTTTCCATGATCACTTCTGATTCTCACAACACCATTTTCTTTTTCTCTTTGAATTCTTTGACATAGGTCCTTGAAAACATCAAACACATCTGACTTTTCTCTGATGAAGTTTACCCAAGTGTACCTGGAGTAGTCATCCACAACCACATAAGCATATTTCTTTCCTCCAAGACTTTCTATTTGCATTGGTCCCATCAAGTCCATATGTAGAAGTTCAAGAACTCTGGAAGTAGTCAGATGTGTAACCTTTGGATGTGACATTCTGGTTTGTTTTCCTACCTGACATTCACCACATATTTTTCCTTCATCAATTTGTAGCTTAGGAATTCCTCTTACAGCTTCCAGAGAAATAATTCGTTTCATACCTCTTAGATGAAGGTGACCAAGTTTTTGGTGCCACAGCTTTGCTTCTTCTTCTTTAGAACAAACAGTAGAGTAGCTGGATTCATGAGACACCCACAAGTAGCAGTTATCTTTGGATCTGACACCCCTCATTACTACTTCCTTTTCTTCATTAGTAACCACACACTCAGCTTTAGTGAAGTTGACTTGGTATCCTTGGTCACATAGTTGACTGATGCTTATGAGGTTAGCTGTCAGGCCCTTGACCAACAAAACACCTTCTAAACTTGGCACTCCTGAACAGTCTAATTTCCCAACTCCTTTGATTTCTCCTTTAGCTCCATCACCAAAGGTTACATAACTAGTAGAATGACTTTTGATATCAACAAGCAGATTCTTGATTCCAGTCATGTGTCTGGAACATCCACTATCAAAATACCAGTCTTCTTTGGCTGAAACTCTAAGAGATGTATGGGCTATTAAAGCCATACTTTTAGGTTTCCATTGTTGCTTCTGGATGGGCATTGTGGACCGTCCTTTCGGGCCATACCCCTCCGTGGGTGGGATACGTGAACTGACTCTTTTTTGTCGATCGGACGCTTTCGCGTCACTTTTGAAAAAGTTTACAGAGTCGCCACCGACCTTTTATTTTATCCAATGAAGGAAAGGTTTATAAAAGAAACAGAAAAAAGACCTTTGAGAGATTCTGGGTAAGGGGGTAGGTTATACAAAGGGAAGGTGTTAGCACCCTTTGTATCCATGGTTATCCATGGGCTCTTTAGTTTGCTTAGCTCATTTGCTTTACTTTTCAATTGATTCGGAATGCTTTACCTGTGTTTTTGAAATACCTTTGCAAATAGAATTTGTAATGATCCTTGTGCGGATATATACAAATGCTTGTTTATCTTTCGAAAGATGTTTTGAAAAGATCGTTAATTTTGTAATGATCCGTGTTTGGATGTATACAAAATATTGTCTTTTGGAAAATTCGTTTTAAAAAAACAACAGTGTATGAGAATTTTGTTTGTTTTGATTTTGAGCAAGCAAACTAGGAGGTCTACCCTGAGTTAGGAGGTCTTTATCCTTGTTCCCTTTAAAAATCTATCCATTCGTCGGATATAAACAAAAGGTTCGATTTTGTACTCGAAACAGTAGAAATGTAACTTTGATTTTGAAAAGAGTGAAAAGGGGTTACCCTAGGAGGTGCAAATGTGATTGTGATTGAATTCAGATATTTATCTTTGAAGTTAGTGATCTGACGGTTCAGTTTTATCTTTGACATACACGCAGTTTATATGGGTGCTGGAAATTAAAATGCGGAAATGTAAAGTGCAGAAAGTAAATCTACGCTATTACATCGATTGTGCGGGAAATGTAAACTAGCCTATTTACATGAATTTGACATCCTATACATTTATCTAGGAATTTTAAATTGCAAGAAATAAAAGGCATATTTTTGTATTTTTGTGATTTATTTTAAATATAATTAATGCATTATTAATTAATTTAAAATAAAGAAAAGATGGAAATATGATTAAACCTAGCAAATAAGTTTAAAAATATGTACAAAATGTTTGTTAATTGATTTTAGAACAAAACTAATTTTTTTGGAATTTTTGAAATTTGTTTTTGGATATTTTAAGTTAATCAAAACATAATTATGCAAATAATTACACAAATAATTAAGACTTAATGATAAAATTATCCTAAATATGTACAAAATTAGTTTATGATATATAAACAATATTTAACACAAAGAACAATTTTTTTATGATTTTTTGACTAATTAAAATAATTAATAAGCAAATATATAAATACATACTAATTAATTATGAAAAATATTGAAATTTTGAAGAAAAATAAAATATTTTTATTTCAGAAAATAATATATTATTTTAGAAGTTTAAAATATTTTTTGGGGAATTTTTTGAATTTTTAAACTATTTTTAATTAATTTATCAAAGAAATTAAAATAAAATAGAAAATAAAAAAGGATACTTATTCAGTGTGGAAGTTGACTGAGGGAGCATGGTGTAGCTGCGTGTGTGAGGCGTTGGATTGGAGATTGAATTGATCCAAGGGTTCAGATCTGAGGTCACATGAAGCACATGATTAAAGCAAGGCATGGGATTAGTGGGAGACCAAAGTCAGACTGGTCCCCACCCTCGCCTGCATGGACCAATGGAAACAGAGGAGAGAAGGTTGAAAAGTTGACTGACGAACCACGCTCGGACGCGTGGTCGTCTTCAACCTCCGTCCCATGCACTTTTTCAGACAGATAGCGGGGGTTTTTAACCCCCTCTATTTCACGATACAAAAACGTTATTTTCGGTAGCTTCCCAAACCTGCAAGAACACACGTTAGCAACATATGAAAACAACCCAGATCCACTAAACATGATGCCCTGAATCCAAATATGTCATTAGTTTCGTGGTTTGATGCTCATAGCTATAGGTTCGAAGATGTTAAAGTATGAACACTCATAAGCTTATGTTAATGGCATATGGCTATCCTCACGTGGGAGTTGGCATGTTAAGGCCCAGATCATTTGCATAGGACCTTATGAGCATGATAGGATGGTTGGTTAGCATTGAAATCAGTTGCATATACAAAAACGAAAATAAAATTCATATGTACATGAAGAGTATTATATGCTTTATACGACTCTCATGGGCCTGTGTTTAAAGTTCAATCTTACTCTATTATCTTTGAGAAGATGATTAGAATGCTTGGTTTGTATTAATATTGATTGGAAAATTGATTTTGAAAATTACAAAGTATGGAGATTTTTTGAGAATTTTGAGAGGTTTGTGGCTATTCTCTTGCTATCTCTTCGTGTCCCCTCTTCGTCTGTCCCCCCTTTTGCTGAAGTATGATGCTTCTTTTATAGCCCAAAGTTGCTTGGAACTCAAGCTAAGAAGCTTTGTTGTCTTTGTTGAAAGTTTGATTTTTAAAATATTAAAAATCTTTGAATTGTTGACCAAGCTTGACTCCATTCAATGCTCTTGTCTTGCTCTTCAATTCTTGCAGAAAAAATGAAGATTCCTTGAAGTGAGTCATACTTGGAGGCCAAGCAACCATTATCCATGCATTTTCCTTTTAATTTTAATCTTAAAGTAAGATAAAATTATGCAAAAAATGGCCAATAAAGATGTGGGCTTTGTCTTGGTCGTGGGAGGCCCATAGTAACATGGCAAAGATGTTTGGACCATAAAAACTTGGACTCATTTGGAAAAAAAACATTTTTGAGCAATGTTGATTTCATGCATTTTCCCAAAATTTAGCCAACTTCAACAAGGTGTAAATCCTTCAATTTTTGTCATATGAAGGAGATCTTGCACTTTTTGGAAACCTCAAAGAGTCCTCTAACCAATGTCTTTGGTCTCATATCAAAATGATTTTTGGTTCTCCTTGTGTGTCCATTTGAAAAAAGTGTCTTTTTGTTGACTTTGAAAATGACCTGTAATGTCTTTGGCCATATTTTTCAAATGGTGAATGCTATGACCATGGGATCAATTGCATTTGAAAGATAATTGAATTTCCTTCAAAATGAGCTTTGGTTGACATTTTTTGGATGAAGGATGAGAGAGTTATGATCAGTCAAAGTTGAGTTGACTTTTCAGGTAAAAACCCTAATTTTGAATCTTAGGGTTTTGTTGATTTTTGATCTTTCCTTGATGAATTGTGATCATCCAATGATCAAATGTTGAATCCTTTGACAAAATATGGACTTTGACAAAAAATTTCATTTTTGACTGTCAGTTGACTTTTTTGGTCAAACGGGTCGTCTGTTGACTGTTTGAGCTGCTGACGGTGCGTCTGAGTGAATTGAAGTTTGAAAATTTGTATGATGGTACTTTGAGATGTATGGATGTATATGAAATCCATTTGAGCTCTCAAAACTTGTTGCTCCTGTTAAAACAAGAAAAACCCTGATTAGGGACTGTCTGTATAGGAGGCAGTTAAGCGTACCTGATTTTTGTGCAGTGTTGAGTTTCTGCTAATCATGTGATATTCAGAAGACTTCTAACACAAAAATCTTGGAAATTTGAATTGTGAATGATTGATTTGATTGATTGTACAAATCACTGTGAATTGTACTGTCTGCAGTTTGTCTGTCAACCGACTGTTCGTGTACTGAAGCAGCAGTTAAAGTGAAAAATCAACCGTCAAAGTTAATTTTCTTTCTTTTTTTTTTTTTTGTTGTTATTTTTGTTTTTGTTTGGTGTGAAGCATGAAAATTTATTTACATGACTTGTTAGAAAACAGAAACATAATAAATAACTGATATTTACGGTATGCGGGCAAAATTACCGATAATAACCTGAAAATTGTTAAATGCACAGAAATAGAAATATTTGACTGGCAGAAACACACAAAATATTATCTTAGTAATTAAGCAATATTATGACAAATAGTACAACATTTAATACTGACAGTATAAATATTACATACTATTGAACAGTACGATGAATAGACGGTACGTTTAAGAAAATAAGAAACACGGCAAACTTTAAAAATGACGGTTGATGAACCATGCTATGATCAATAACATGTAGAGGATTGGGAATGCAACCATTGCAGGTCCACACTTCTCAGGACTGTGTAGGCAGAAGAAAGTCATGATCACCGTAGCAATGGTGATGACTGTAAGAAACAGTGTCTCTATCCATTTTGCCATTCTTGCTAGGAAAGAAGAAAGAAAATGGATGATGAAGTAGAAATTTGAAAGATGATTTAGAATTTGATGTGAGATTTGTGGGAAGAATGAGAGGTATTTATAGAATGGAAAGATGATAGAGACGTTGGGGAATGATGTGATTCCGTACAAAAGGAAATTTGAGTGGTAGTGAGATTTGAAAGAAAGTGTAAGGTATTGTTGGGAAAAGAGAGATGGATAGAATAAAGTTGAGATTTGAATTTGAAAGGATAGATTTGAAAAGATTTTGAAAATAATGGAATATAGCACAAAAGTTAGTGGGAAAACAAAAACAATTGTTACCAGTACAGTGTGAGTTTCCTGCTTTTGCGCCTGCAAAAAGATTTAACCCTGCATGAACTGTGTTAGTACTATTTATCTGTAAAATAAATAAATAGTATTTGTGAAGTAAAGAACAGTATTTGGCGTTTGCGTAAGAATAAATTCCACTGTAAGCCAAGTTACTGTGTAAGAAAAATTCTGAAAACCAAGTTCTTCATATGTCAGGATATTTTGAAAAAATCCATGTTTATATGAGACTCTTAATTTTCATATTGAAACTTTCCTGAAAAAAGAAGTGGGCAAATTTTGGGGTATAACAGTTGCCCCTATTCAATCTTCTTAAACCTGAAGAGATTGTCTGAAATCTGAGGGTAGAAGATGATTGAATAAATAGATGCCCTGAAAATTTGCACTTACCTTGATCAGCAGAGATGTTGGAAGTTGCATTTGAATGTTGTCTGTGAAATGTTGTTGGCAGATTGAAACATTACCTGAGATGGGCTTTCGGATGCCCCCTGGACAATGTGTTGATGGTTTGTTCATCAGAATGAATCTGTTGATTATATCTTGATGAAGGATTTGAAAGTTGATCATTGTGGAACCGTTTGAGGTATCACTTTAGATCTGCAATGTTAGATCGTTCTGGAACCGTCTGGGGTTTCGCCTTAGATCTGCAATGTTAGATCGTTCTGGAACCGTCTGAGGTTTCGCCTTAGATCTGCAATGTTAGATCGTTCTGGAACCGTCTGAGGTTTCGCCTTAGATCTGCAATGTTAGATCGTTCTGGAACCGTCTGAGGTTTCGCCTTAGATCTGTAATGCTAGATCGTTCTGGAACCGTCTGAGGTTTCGCCTTAGACTAGCAATGTTAGATGATAAATGAGTTGAGAATGAGAGTTCTTCAGAGTGAATCTTTGGTTTGATTGTATCTGAAAGGACTGCTTGTCTGAATAAGTTTCAGGATGAACACTGCATGTGAGTGAGAACATCTTTGCTGAAGACATCTGTCTACCTGAAAAATCAAGTTAATAATATGCGATGTCTATGATGCATGTATGATATGAGATCCTCGAGCTAGAGGAGAAATATGCAAGTTATGTTGTGTATGAATATGCGTATGATGCATGATTGTGAATGTGAATATGAGTGTGAATGTGATGCATGGTTTATGCAGCTTAGAGCGTGTCAAGCTCCTGATTGGGAAAATAAATCCCAGCTTAGTCGTCAAGAAATGAAGGCATTGTGATTGGGAAAATAAATCCCTGCTAGCCATTTGGAAGTGAAGGCATCGTGGTTGTTGATGATCTTCTGTCTCGCTTGAGTACCCTGGGTTGGGGAAATTCTTTGAGAACCAGGATGTTCTATTGAAGGATCTTTGATTACTGCTCGGGGATGAACAGTAGTTTTGAGAGTTCGGACTGTGACGCCCTTTGGAGTGGGAATGAGGAAGATGCATAATCCTCCGATGCACTATCTGACCAAGTTTGGGTGCGGAGATCACACCTTCTGAAGACAGTAATCTGGAACAACCCTGCTGGGGAATAAGACTTCTTTCGAAAGAAAAATCTTTTTGAGGGATTTGTTGAGGAATGTGTCTCCATTGGGGAAACTTCCTTCTGATGCTGGCTTAGGATAATGTCCAAATAATTGGGACATGTCCGGAATGCTATTCCTGTTTTTCCTGGTAAACATCAATCATATTCAAATGCATATGTTCATTCAAAATATCATTGGGATGCTCGCGTATTCAAAACAGAAAAAATGAAAATGTTAGTTATAAGCTGCATTGATTTTTGAAAAGGTGCCGTGATAGGCGGATTAGTATAGGGAGACAACAATCCTAGAAGTAGGAAATTGTCAGAAAGTTTTGAAAAGTATTTATGAAAAGAAATAGCTATGTGAAAACGATCCAGTCAAGTTTCAATTCTGCTATTGCCAATCTGTCTTCGAGCATCTCATCCCTCACTTGTTGGAAGAAAGTGATTGGACTGATCGGTGTCTTTGAGGTGTTGAACCTTGTCGGCGAGTAGGCAGCTGAACGGGACATAGTTGTATGCTTTATTCCCTCACTTTTGCCTAGGCTGCCCTTTCGGGTTTTCAGCCTACCGGGATTGTATTTGTTTAGTCTCTAATTTTTGCATGGATCGCCCTTTCGGGTTTTCAATCCACCGAGACGCTCATTTTTGCCTAAGTTGCCCTTTCAGGTTTTCAACTTAGCGAGCTGTATTTTTTTTTTTAAGCAAAGTACTTTTTGACTATGTCTGCATTCACAGGGTGTGGGAAATCCTCGCCATCCATGGTGGTAAGCAACATGGCACCGCCGGAGAATATTTTCTTGATTATGAATGGTCCCTCGTAGGTGGGGGTCCATTTGCCTCTGGGATCACCTTGTGGTAAGATGATGCGTTTGATAACCAAGCCACCAGTTTGGTATGCTTGACTTTTGACTTTCTTGTTGAATGCTTTGATCATGCGCTTTTGGTATAGCTGGCCATGACAGATAGCTGCAAGTCTTTTCTCATCGATCAAGTGTATTTGGTCGAATCGAGTTTGAATCCAATCGTCTTCGTCTAGATCGGCTTCTTTCATGATCCTTAAGGAAGGAATCTGGATTTCGATTGGGAGAACTGCTTCCATACCGTAGACTAACGAGAATGGAGTTGCCCCTGTTGAAGTACGCGCAGATGTGCGATAACCATGAAGAGCAAAAGGTAACATCTCATGCCAGTCTTTGTAGGTTACTGTCATCTTTTGTATGATTTTCTTGATGTTTTTGTTGGCGGCTTCGACAGCGCCGTTCATCTTTGGTCGATATGGAGAAGAATTATGATGTTTGATCTGGAACTGCGTGCAGAGTTCAGTAATCATTTTGTTGTTTAGATTCGTGCCATTGTCAGTGATGATCCTTTCGGGGATGCCGTACCGACAAATGAGATTGTGCTTGATAAACCTGGCTACCACATTCTTGGTGACAGAAGCATATGAAGCTGCCTCTACCCACTTTGTGAAGTAGTCAATAGCGACCAGGATAAAGCGATGTCCGTTGGAAGCAGTAGGTTTGATTTCTCCAATCATATCAATACCCCACATTGCGAAAGGCCAAGGAGCCGTCAGAACGTTTAATGGAACTGGAGGTACATGCACTTTGTCGGCATATATCTGGCATTTGTGACAAGTTTTGGAATGATGATGGCAATCTGTCTCCATGGTAGACCAGTAGTAACCTGCTCTCAAGATCTTTTTAGCCATTGTATGTCCGTTGGAATGAGTACCGAAGGTACCATTGTGTATGTCTTCCATGATTTGTTCTGCTTCCTTCTTGTTTACGCAACGAAGTAAAGTCGAGTCATGGTTGCGCTTGTACAAAGTTCCATTGCTTAGGAAGAATTTGGAGGCAAATCTCCTTAGAAACCTTCTGTCGTTAATAGATGCCCCTTCAGGGTACTCCTGGGTTTCGAGATACCTTTGTATTTCATGGAACCATGGTTTGTCTTCCATTTGTTCGGTATCGATCTCATTGCAATAGGCTGGTTCGTCTTGCCTGTAAATGGTGATCATAGGAGCTTCGTCGTCCCAATTGACTTTGAACATGGATGACATGGTAGCTAAGGCATCAGCTAGTTGATTTTCTTCGCGTGGGATGTGTTCGAAAGTGATCTCCTCGAAGTAAGGAATCAAACTCAACACATGTTCTTTGTATGGAATTAGATTTGGGTGCTTTGTGTCCCATTCCCCTTTGACTTGGTAGATTACCAAGGCCGAGTCTCCGTAGACTTCAAGGAATTTGATTTTTAGATCAATTGCAGCTTTGAGACCCAGAATGCATGCTTCGTATTCGGCTATATTGTTGGTGCAATTGAAACACAATCTGGCGGTGAAGGGTGTATGACCTCCTGTGGGGGAAATGATCACAGCTCCGATGCCATTGCCGAGCGCATTAGAAGCTCCGTCAAAAACCATAGTCCATCGGGATCCTGGTTGTTTGTAGTCATTGACTAGCATAATGTCTTCGTCTGGGAAGTCAAAGTTCAATGCCTGATAATCATCTACTGCTTGATGAGCTAAATGATCAGCTACCACACTTCCTTTGATTGCTTTTTGCGAAGTGTATTGAATGTCATATTCTGTTAGGATCATTTGCCATCTTGCAATCCTTCCAGAGAGAGCAGGTTTTTCGAATACGTATTTGATTGGATCCATCTTGGAGATCAGGAAAGTGGTGTGATTTAGCATATACTGTCTTAGTCGGCGAGCCGCCCATGCTAAGGCACAGCAAGTTTTTTCGAGTAGTGAGTATCTTGTTTCACAATCAGTAAACTTTTTGCTAAGATAGTAGATTGCGTGCTCCTTTCGACCGGAATCGTCATGTTGTCCGAGTACACACCCCATTGAATCTTCTAACACAGTTAGGTACATTATCAGAGGTCTGCCTTCCACAGGAGGTAACAAGATTGGCGGTTTTTGAAGGTATTCTTTGATTTTATCAAAGGCTAACTGGCATTTGTCATTCCATCTTTCCACTTGATCTTTCTTCAGTAATTTGAAGATTGGCACACAAGTAAGAGTCATATGGGCAATGAATCTGGCTATGTAGTTTAGACGTCCCAAGAATCCTCTGACTTGTTTCTCGGTACGGGGTATAGGCATTTCTCGAATGGCTTTGACCTTGGCAGGATCAACCTCAATACCTTTACTGCTGACGATGAAACCTAAGAGTTTACCGGATCTTACTCCAAAGGTACACTTGTTCGGGTTCAGTCGCAATCTGTATTTCTTGAGTCTGTCAAACAGCTTGTGTAAATGACTCAAATGTTCTTCTTCGGTGTTGGATTTTGCGATCATGTCATCGACATACACCTCTATTTCCTGATGAATCATATCATGAAATAGTGTTACCATTGCTCGTTGGTAGGTAGCTCCAGCATTTTTTAGACCAAAGGGCATTACTTTGTAACAAAAGGTTCCCCAGGGAGTTGTGAAGGTTGTTTTTTCCATGTCTTCGGGTGCCATCTTGATTTGATTGTACCCTGAGAATCCGTCCATAAAGGAGAATACCTTGCATTGTGCGGTATTGTCAACTAGTACATCGATGTGCGGTAAAGGGAAATCATCTTTAGGGCTTGCCCGGTTCAGATCTCTGTAGTCTACACACATTCTGACTTTCCCGTCTTTTTTGGGTACAGGCACGATGTTAGCTATCCAAGGAGGATAACTTACAACTTTTAGGAATCCGGCATTGAATTGTTTTTCAACCTCGTCTTTGATCTTTTTTGACATATCAGGCTTACTCCTTCGCAGTCTCTGTTTGACCGGAGTGCTTCCTTCTTTGATTGGCAGGCGATGAACTACAATGTCCGTGTCAAGGCCAGGCATATCTTGATAAGACCAGGCGAATATCTCGGCGTAGTCTTGCAACAATTGAATCAGTCTTTGCTTGACACTGTTTTCTAAGTCAGCCCCAATTCTGACCTCTTTCTTTTCTTCGTCACTGCCCAAGTTGATGACCTCAATCGGCTCCTCATGAGGCTGTATGGCTTTTTCTTCTTGTTCTAGAAGTCTTGCAATTTCTCTTGGCACTTCACAATCTTCCTCACTTTCGTCCTCAGTTTGGTAGATCGGATTTTCAAAGTCATGACGGGCAATAGCAGAGTCGTTATTGACTGGATCCAGCGTGTATGTGAATCTGCATGGTAGATATGTGAGTGTGTATGAAGAGAAAAACATAGCTATTTGAAAGCGAATAAAGAAAGAAAAAGGATCACAAAATTTTGAACATGCAAGCATCCCATGATTTTATTGAATGCACATTGTTATACCCCAAAATTTGCCCACTTCTTTTTTCAGGAAAGTTTCAATATGAAAATTAAGAGTCTCATATAAACATGGATTTTTTCAAAATATCCTGACATATGAAGAACTTGGTTTTCAGAATTTTTCTTACACAGTAACTTGGCTTACAGTGGAATTTATTCTTACGCAAACGCCAAATACTGTTCTTTACTTCACAAATACTATTTATTTATTTTACAGATAAATAGTACTAACACAGTTCATGCAGGGTTAAATCTTTTTGCAAGCGCAAAAGCAGGAAACTCACACTGTACTGGTAACAATTGTTTTTGTTTTCCCACTAACTTTTGTGCTATATTCCATTATTTTCAAAATCTTTTCAAATCTATCCTTTCAAATTCAAATCTCAACTTTATTCTATCCATCTCTCTTTTCCCAACAATACCTTACACTTTCTTTCAAATCTCACTACCACTCAAATTTCCTTTTGTACGGAATCACATCATTCCCCAACGTCTCTATCATCTTTCCATTCTATAAATACCTCTCATTCTTCCCACAAATCTCACATCAAATTCTAAATCATCTTTCAAATTTCTACTTCATCATCCATTTTCTTTCTTCTTTCCTAGCAAGAATGGCAAAATGGATAGAAACACTGTTTCTTACAGTCATCACCATTGCTACGGTGATCATGACTTTCTTCTGCCTACACAGTCCTGAGAAGTGTGGACCTGCAATGGTTGCATTCCCAATCCTCTACATGTTATTGATCATAGCATGGTTCATCAACCGTCATTTTTAAAGTTTGCCGTGTTTCTTATTTTCTTAAACGTACCATCTATTCGTCGTACTGTTCAATAGTATGTAATATTTATACTGTCAGTATTAAATGTTGTACTATTTGTCATAATATTGCTTAATTACTAAGATAATATTTTGTGTGTTTCTGCCAGTCAAATATTTCTATTTCTGTGCATTTAACAATTTTCAGGTTATTATCGGTAATTTTGCCCGCATACCGTAAATATCAGTTATTTATTATGTTTCTGTTTTCTAACAAGTCATGTAAATAAATTTTCATGCTTCACACCAAACAAAAACAAAAATAACAACAAAAAAAAAAGAAAATTAACTTTGACGGTTGATTTTTCACTTTAACTGCTGCTTCAGTACACGAACAGTCGGTTGACAGACAAACTGCAGACAGTACAATTCACAGTGATTTGTACAATCAATCAAATCAATCATTCACAATTCAAATTTCCAAGATTTTTGTGTTAGAAGTCTTCTGAATATCACATGATTAGCAGAAACTCAACACTGCACAAAAATCAGGTACGCTTAACTGCCTCCTATACAGACAGTCCCTAATCAGGGTTTTTCTTGTTTTAACAGGAGCAACAAGTTTTGAGAGCTCAAATGGATTTCATATACATCCATATATCTCAAAGTACCATCATACAAATTTTCAAACTTCAATTCACTCAGACGCACCGTCAGCAGCTCAAACAGTCAACAGACGACCCGTTTGACCAAAAAAGTCAACTGACAGTCAAAAATGAAATTTTTTGTCAAAGTCCATATTTTGTCAAAGGATTCAACATTTGATCATTGGATGATCACAATTCATCAAGGAAAGATCAAAAATCAACAAAACCCTAAGATTCAAAATTAGGGTTTTTGCCTGAAAAGTCAACTCAACTTTGACTGATCATAACTCTCTCATCCTTCATCCAAAAAATGTCAACCAAAGCTCATTTTGAAGGAAATTCAATTATCTTTCAAATGCAATTGATCCCATGATCATAGCATTCACCATTTGAAAAATATGGCCAAAGACATTACAGGTCATTTTCAAAGTCAACAAAAAGACACTTTTTTCAAATGGACACACAAGGAGAACCAAAAATCATTTTGATATGAGACCAAAGACATTGGTTAGAGGACTCTTTGAGGTTTCCAAAAAGTGCAAGATCTCCTTCATATGACAAAAATTGAAGGATTTACACCTTGTTGAAGTTGGCTAAATTTTGGGAAAATGCATGAAATCAACATTGCTCAAAAATGTTTTTTTTCCAAATGAGTCCAAGTTTTTATGGTCCAAACATCTTTGCCATGTTACTATGGGCCTCCCACGACCAAGACAAAGCCCACATCTTTATTGGCCATTTTTTGCATAATTTTATCTTACTTTAAGATTAAAATTAAAAGGAAAATGCATGGATAATGATGGCTTGATCTCCAAGCATGACTCACCTCCAAAGTCTTCAATTTTCTGCAGAAGATTGATGCCCAAGGCAAGAGCATTGAATGTAGTCAAGGCTTGGTCAAAAATTCAAAGTTTTTTATTATTAAAGAACCAAAACTTTCAACAAAGGCAACCAAGTTTCTTGCTTCACTTCCAAGCAGCCTTTGGGCTATAAAAGGAGTAGCATACCTCCACAACAAGAGGACACGAAGAGATAGCAAGAGAATAGCCACAAACCTCTCAAAATTCTCAAAAAATCTCCATACTTTGTAATTTTCAAAATCAATTTTCCAATCAATATTAATACAAACCAAGCATTCTAATCATCTTCTCAAAGATAATAGAGTAAGATTGAACTTTAAACACAGGCCCATGAGAGTCGTATAAAGCATATAATACTCTTCATGTACATATGAATTTTATTTTCGTTTTTGTATATGCAACTGATTTCAATGCTAACCAACCATCCTATCATGCTCATAAGGTCCTATGCAAATGATCTGGGCCTTAACATGCCAACTCCCACGTGAGGATAGCCATATGCCATTAACATAAGCTTATGAGTGTTCATACTTTAACATCTTCGAACCTATAGCTATGAGCATCAAACCACGAAACTAATGACATATTTGGATTCAGGGCATCATGTTTAGTGGATCTGGGTTGTTTTCATATGTTGCTAACGTGTGTTCTTGCAGGTTTGGGAAGCTACCGAAAATAACGTTTTTGTATCGTGAAATAGAGGGGGTTAAAAACCCCCGCTATCTGTCTGAAAAAGTGCATGGGACGGAGGTTGAAGACGACCACGCGTCCGAGCGTGGTTCGTCAGTCAACTTTTCAACCTTCTCTCCTCTGTTTCCATTGGTCCATGCAGGCGAGGGTGGGGACCAGTCTGACTTTGGTCTCCCACTAATCCCATGCCTTGCTTTAATCATGTGCTTCATGTGACCTCAGATCTGAACCCTTGGATCAATTCAATCTCCAATCCAACGCCTCACACACGCAGCTACACCATGCTCCCTCAGTCAACTTCCACACTGAATAAGTATCCTTTTTTTATTTTCTATTTTATTTTAATTTCTTTGATAAATTAATTAAAAATAGTTTAAAAATTCAAAAAATTCCCCAAAAAATATTTTAAACTTCTAAAATAATATATTATTTTCTGAAACAAAAATATTTTATTTTTCTTCAAAATTTCAATATTTTTCATAATTAATTAGTATGTATTTGTATATTTGCTTATTAATTATTTTAATTAGTCAAAAAATCATAAAAAAAATTGTTCTTTGTGTTAAATATTGTTTATATATCATAAACTAATTTTGTACATATTTAGGATAATTTTCTCTTTAAGTTTTAATTATTTGTGTAATTATTTGCATAATTATGTTTTGATTAACTTAAAATATCCAAAAACAAATTTCAAAAATTCCAAAAAAATTAGTTTTGTTCTAAAATCAATTAACAAACATTTTGTACATATTTTTAAACTTATTTGCTAGGTTTAATCATATTTCCATCTTTTCTTTATTTTAAATTAATTAATAATGCATTAATTATATTTAAAATAAATCACAAAAATACAAAAATATGCCTTTTATTTCTTGCAATTTAAAATTCCTAGATAAATGTATAGGATGTCAAATTCATGTAAATAGGCTAGTTTACATTTCCCGCACAATCGATGTAATAGCGTAGATTTACTTTCTGCACTTTACATTTCCGCATTTTAATTTCCAGCACCCATATAAACTGCGTGTATGTCAAAGATAAAACTGAACCGTCAGATCACTAACTTCAAAGATAAATATCTGAATTCAATCACAATCACATTTGCACCTCCTAGGGTAACCCCTTTTCACTCTTTTCAAAATCAAAGTTACATTTCTACTGTTTCGAGTACAAAATCGAACCTTTTGTTCATATCCGACGAATGGATAGATTTTTAAAGGGAACAAGGATAAAGACCTCCTAACTCAGGGTAGACCTCCTAGTTTGCTTGCTCAAAATCAAAACAAACAAAATTCTCATATACTGTTGTTTTTCAAAAACGAATTTTCCAAAAGACAATATTTTGTATACATCCAAACACGGATCATTACAAAATTAACGATCTTTTCAAAACATCTTTCGAAAGATAAACAAGCATTTGTATATATCCGCACAAGGATCATTACAAATTCTATTTGCAAAGGTATTTCAAAAACACAGGTAAAGCATTCCGAATCAATTGAAAAGTAAAGCAAATGAGCTAAGCAAACTAAAGAGCCCATGGATAACCATGGATACAAAGGGTGCTAACACCTTCCCTTTGTATAACCTACCCCCTTACCCAGAATCTCTCAAAGGTCTTTTTTCTGTTTCTTTTATAAACCTTTCCTTCATTGGATAAAATAAAAGGTCGGTGGCGACTCTGTAAACTTTTTCAAAAGTGACGCGAAAGCGTCCGATCGACAAAAAAGAGTCAGTTCACGTATCCCACCCACGGAGGGGTATGGCCCGAAAGGACGGTCCACACACATAATCATGATATGACAAACCCTTTTTATAGAAGGACCGTTGTGCTAAGGCACACGGCTTTCAAGCTCATGGTTCGATTGTTCAGGAACCACTTTTATCTTTGCACAATATACACAAAGAAAACAGGAAATGGCATTTACTCCTGATCAAAGGAGATCACATCCTCTGCTTTCCAGTTGTTCAATCCACCGTTGTTAGCAGGGAGCACCCAGCTGTTCCAGTTGCAGTTGTTCTTTTCGTCTTCCGTAGCATTGATTCCGCTAGTGGGAAAATGCGTAGGTAATTCCTCAGGATAAGTTGGATGATTTGTTGGATATGAGAATCCAGGTGGAGGTCCCTCTATTGGCTGAGCGAGATGCTCGATAAGGCCGTCCCATGCAGTAGGAATGATGTTTTGAATAGAGACTTGTGCATCCTGATAAGGAGTGTACTGTGACAGAAAATAACCTTCGTTGTTTGGCATCTTCCTGGCTTCTTCAAGAGCGAAGTTGTCGTCGTACTGTTCGTCCCATCCAGTCGGGACAATGTCTTTGATGGGAGTTGAAAAGCTCGGAGGAGCGGAATATTTCACCATATAGTCGTATTTGCCGCTGGGTTCTCCTAGCGTGTCCCATACTTCTTTGGGTGGATTTTGATATTGCTGAGTGACGGGACTTGTGATACTTCCGTCATTTTGATTACCCTCTTCTGTTGGAGTAAGATCTTCCAGAGCAATGTAAGAATTCTGAGGTGTGATATACTGGTAGTTGTAACCGTCATTTGGTCCTCCCACAGCATCCCACGTTCCCATGGTAATGGGTGGAATTTCGTCTGGATATGGCTGAATGATGTGGTTCAAGTATGTCCCTTCATCATCAATGGCGTTTACTTCTTGGCTGGCGAAGTGTGATATTAACCCTTCAGAGCGAGGATTTTGATCATTCTTTTGATTTTCACCATTATAGCCCAGACCTAGCTTGTCGGACTTGTAGGGTATATCAGGGAGTTGTCCCCATACTGTGCGATCACCCTGTTCAATCATGGCTTTGGCATCTTTGAGAGAAGCCATAGTTGTAGCTGGAGTAGCAGGAATATGCTTGGTGGTAGAGATATCTGAAGATACAACCTCAAAAGCTTGATACGGAGTTTCGATGGATTCGCCCTCCATCTCAACATACTTGTCGTTGCTCAAGTGACTGACCATATATTCTTCTTCGCCATAGACTGTGACAACCTTTCCTTTTACTGGGTATTTTAACTTCTGATGCAGGGTAGAAGTTACAGCGTTTGCCCCATGTATCCAAGGGCGTCCTAGTAAACAGGAGTATGTTGGAAGAACGTCTATTACGGAAAAGATAACATCGAAAGTTTGAGAGCCCACTCTGATTGGGAGCTTAACTTCTCCGTACACCGTTCTTGTTGACCCATCGAAGGCTCTTACAACCACATCACTTGGTTGTAGCACAACTCCTTTGAAGTCAAGTTTTTCCAGTATTACCTTTGGTAACACGTTTAGAGAGGAACCATTGTCTATTAGCACATGAGACAGAGTGGTGCCGTTGCATTCGATAGAGATGTGCAGGGCCTTGTTGTGATTTCTTCCAGCAGGAGTTAGATCCACATCAGAGAAACCAAGACCATTGGGCACTGTAAGACTGGCGACACAATTCTCAAATTGGTCGATTGGGATTTCTTGAGGCACATGCGCAGCTTGAAGGAACTTCATTAGAGCTTTAGCATGAGCTTCTGAATATTTTAGCAGAGATAGCATTGAGATTTTTGAAGCAGTATGCCCCAGTTGTTCGACGATATTGTAATCACTTTTGCAGATGATTTTCAATATTTCGTCCATTTCTTGCTTTGATGGATCCTCAGCAGTGATCTCTACCGGATTTTGAACTGGTTCGATCAGTGGCTCTTTGCCTCGAGTGTTGATATCTGGAATAGGAATTGGAACCTGGATTGGACTAGCAGCAATATTTGGAGAAATTTCTGGTGAAAAGATTCTTCCACTTCTCGTGATCTTGCTAGTGCCTGCAATGTTACTTACAGCTGAAGTAGTTAGTGTTGCGTCCTCTTTAGTCGAGGGATCCTGCTTAACTCCATGAATGTAAACATTAGTGTCATATCCCCATGGGACAGCTTTGTCTGAGGAGTATGGAAATGGAGTTGGTCTAGCAATGACCACTGATGCCACTTTGAGTGTAGCAGAAAGTTTGAATGGAACCTTGGTAGAGATTCTGAATGGTAAGCTGGAGATCACTGAGACGTCTTCCATTCTTATCCCGTTGGCAAAGACTTTGCCCAACATGTCCATAGAAGGGAGCCTCTCAAACATAATGATACGGCGATCCATGTATTTTTGAATTCCCATCTTTAGATTTTCACAACCATTGGGTTGGCGTGAGCAATAAAAGCAGTCGGGATCACAACCTGGAAAGTAACCAGCTTGGATGAACTTTCTTTTGACTTCGAGGAGTGGAATTGATACTTCGTTCACATCATAAATGTAAACTGTGTCTATGATAGCATTAACAGTTTTGTCATGCTTTGGCATAGGTGCTGTGATGACATTTGGAGTTTCTGGAGGATCGAACTCAATTTCTCCAGCATCTATCATGTCTTGGATTTTGTTTTTCAGGGCCCAGCAGTGATCTGCGTCATGTCCTGGACAGTTTGAATGATAGGCACATGTTGCATCAGGGCGATAATTCAGAGAAGAAGTATTGACATTCTTCGGAGGACCCCTTAATGTGATCAGATCCGCTTTAAGCAAGTGCTGCAATGCCTGAGAGATTGGCATGTTGATTTTGGTGAAAGTTCTTCTTGGTGCATCTGGTCGATGCGTATATTTTGGCTGTTGATCTTTTTGAGGTGCAGATGCGGAGATCATAACTGCCCCTACAGATTGATGCTGATCACTTTTGTGACTTGTCTGAATTTGCGCTGTATTGACCTCATTTCTGATGGGCCTTTTTGTAGTACCAGAGGAGGATCCTACTTGAATTTTTCCATTTCGAATGCCACTTTCGACACGTTCTCCGGTCAGTATTAGGTCAGTGAAACCTGATGATGAACTTCCCAGCAAATGGCTATAGAAAGGGCCAGTTAAAGTGCCCATGAACATGTCGACTAGTTCGCGATCAGATAAGGGTGGTTGAACCCTTCCAGCCATATCTCTCCACTTTTGTGCATATTCTTTGAAACTTTCTTTTGGTCCCATAGACATGCCTCGCAATTGAGTACGAGTGGGTGTAAGATCAGCATTGTATTGGTACTGTTTGTAAAAAGCAGCAGCTAATTCTTCCCAAGTATGAACCTTGGTATTTTCTAGCTGGTAGTACCATTCGAGTTGTGTACCTGACAGACTTTCTTGGAAAAAGTGAATCCACAATTTGTTATCTGTTGTATGAGGTTGTATCTTCCTCACATAAGATCTCAAATGTAGTTTTGGACAAGAAACTCCATCATACTTTGCAAAGGTTGGAACTTTGAATTTTGGAGGGATGACAACATCCGACACGAGTCCCAGATCATTGAAATCTAAGCCAGGTATTTTTTGTATTTCCATAGCTTTCATACGATCCTCCAACTGTTGGTATTTGTCATCATCCTGTTCGTCTCCAGAATGATCTTCTTCTTCATTTGAAGAGAGAGAGGGTTTAGCAGAACCCTGGTTGCTTTGATTATCTTCTTGTTCACCATCACCGACTATTTCAGGGATTGGTGGCTTTTTGATCTTTTTGACAGGGATCTTGATCTTCCTTCTCAGGTAACTCAAGCCTGCAGATTCTTTGGGCTTCTTCTTCTTCTTGAGTATCAGGGCTTTCAGCTCTTGTTGCCCCTTTGCCAGTTCCAGAATTGCCACTTGAACTTGGGCATTCTGTACTTCGAGATTCTTGATGCTTGCCTCAGATTCCATCTCTTCTGACTGAAATAAACAGCGAAGAGATGAGAAACCCGTCATGAGAACCTGTTATGAAATGTGTATGACTGGATGCCATGTATGCAATGTGTATGCAATGTATATGAATGCAATGTATGAAATGCAATGTATGAAATGCAATGTGTATGCAATGCATGTGAATGCATGTGTGCAATGTTTTCAAGGATCATAGAGTCTAGATTTGTTAAAGAAGCAACAAACGTTAGTTAATCAATTTATTCTTTTTCTTTGCCTCATTTGGGCTTACAAGACAGAAAATAAAATAAATGATCTTTCAGGTCTCCCGTGGGCGCTTTTTCTTTGTCCCCAGGAATGCGTTGATTCTTTGTTCTTCTTGAAGCTGTCTGGTGAGCTCGAATAGCCTTCTCTCATAGTCCTGACAGTGTTCTTTGAAGGTGTCTCTTTCCTCTTTGAGTTGAACCCAGGATTTTTGCAACTCTTCCAAGTCAGTTGGCATATCCGGGTGTAGAATAACTTGAGGTTCGTAACCTTCGACTTCTGATTCGATAGTCACAGGTAGAACAGCGGGATAGGGCATCATGAGTTTTTGAGCATGAGTACGCACCCATCTGAGGTAAAGTTCCATAGGAATAGAATTCCATTGCCCCAGAGTTTTGCTTTCTATTCTATAGACACTGTCCCAAGCCTGTATGAATCTTCGTCGGTGTCTGTGAGAATCATTCTCGTAATCAAACACAATGCCACGGATAATCATGTCATGAGGACCGTTGCTTCTTGCATATCCGAATTGGCGTAGAGCTAGAGAGGGATTGTAAGTGATACCTCCTTTAATGCCAAGGAGTGGCACATTAGGGTATTCTCCACAATGATCAATGATAGTAATGTCTCTTTGAAAGAAGTTGTTCCATCGGATATCTGAATGAGATAAAGACATGATTCTGTAAGACCATTGTGCTCTTTGTTCATTTCTCAGTACTGATCGGGGAAGATGACATGTAAACCACCTAGCCAGCAGTGGTATACAGCACATGAGAGTTCCTCGCTTCTTCGTGGTACGAGTGTGTAGAGAGTGTAGGATGTCTCCCAGCAATGTTGGTACCGGGTTGCGAATTAGGAAAAGGTTGATGATGTGTACACTTATGAACTGGTCGGATTTAGGGAACAAAACCAACCCATAGATCAAAAGAGCCATAACTTCTTCAAAAGCTGGATAACTTTTGCTTTCTAGCAGTAGTCGAGCCTTTTCCAGTAAGAATTTGGCAAGCAAACCCTCAACTCCACTTTTTGTTTCCCAATTGGATTTGATTTCTGACTTTTGCAGATGTAAAGCAGCAGCAATGACTTCAGGTTTTGGTTTTCTTTCTAAACCAGTGAAAGGTAATTGATCTCGGATTGGCAATCCAATTAGTTCAGAAAATTCTTCCAAAGTGGGTACCAACTGGTAATCAGGAAATGTGAAGCAATGATGTTCAGGGTCGAAGAACTGGAACAGGACCCGTATCATGTCTTCTTCAAACTTTGAGGTAACCAAATGGAGTAGGTGACCATGCTTTTCAGTGAATTGAGCATTCCTGGGGAATTCTGCTACCAAGACTTTGAGTTCAGATGGCACCGTTGAGATATTGATTCGGATGTAATCTCTGGTGGCGGGAGCCATTACCTGCAAAAACAAAAGTAAACTCTTTGATCCTTGAAATGTGTAGTGAAAAATGATGTGTTTATGATGCAAACATGTGGCACACAAAAACAAATCAAACAATAGCCTTAGGTTTAAAGGCTTGCATGAGGTTGATAGGTGATACCCTCCCCTCTGAAGTTGAGTTGGTTGAAAACCTGTCCTAGAATAGTATTCGGGTTCTATGATCCTTGGAGACAACATCTCAATACGGCGCTCGGACGGCCGATCAAGAATATTCCTCGAGGATAACTAGCTTCGATCAATTTCAAAGCTAACCACTTAATAGGCCACAAGTCAAGTTCAACTAAAAGGTTCTAAGACAAATTAGTGTTAATGACACTTCGGAAGCCTAATATACTCCTTGATCGCTTTCAAGGGACATCAGTATAAACCAAAGTATCACACTAACGATGACTACCAGATCAACCGTATCGGTACATGCCGTACAGTTTCCTTGGTCTATTGTCATATACTTAAGGTATCTCGAGATTCGGGTTAGAATCTTTCACACAAGCAAAGTACCCAAGCAAACCTGTGAAAAGTAAAGCAATCAGATCAAACAATTGAAAACATCGAAATGATCTATACTCTAAAGGTAACCCCTTTTGAAAACATTTTGAATTTGTATTCCCCAGCAGAGTCGCCAGTTCTGTGGACCGTCCTTTCGGGCCATACCCCTCCGTGGGTGGGATACGTGAACTGACTCTTTTTTGTCGATCGGACGCTTTCGCGTCACTTTTGAAAAAGTTTACAGAGTCGCCACCGACCTTTTATTTTATCCAATGAAGGAAAGGTTTATAAAAGAAACAGAAAAAAGACCTTTGAGAGATTCTGGGTAAGGGGGTAGGTTATACAAAGGGAAGGTGTTAGCACCCTTTGTATCCATGGTTATCCATGGGCTCTTTAGTTTGCTTAGCTCATTTGCTTCACTTTTCAATTGATTCGGAATGCTTTACCTGTGTTTTTGAAATACCTTTGCAAATAGAATTTGTAATGATCCTTGTGCGGATATATACAAATGCTTGTTTATCTTTCGAAAGATGTTTTGAAAAGATCGTTAATTTTGTAATGATCCGTGTTTGGATGTATACAAAATATTGTCTTTTGGAAAATTCGTTTTAAAAAACAACAGTGTATGAGAATTTTGTTTGTTTTGATTTTGAGCAAGCAAACTAGGAGGTCTACCCTGAGTTAGGAGGTCTTTATCCTTGTTCCCTTTAAAAATCTATCCATTCGTCGGATATAAACAAAAGGTTCGATTTTGTACTCGAAACAGTAGAAATGTAACTTTGATTTTGAAAAGAGTGAAAAGGGGTTACCCTAGGAGGTGCAAATGTGATTGTGATTGAATTCAGATATTTATCTTTGAAGTTAGTGATCTGACGGTTCAGTTTTATCTTTGACATACACGCAGTTTATATGGGTGCTGGAAATTAAAATGCGGAAATGTAAAGTGCAGAAAGTAAATCTACGCTATTACATCGATTGTGCGGGAAATGTAAACTAGCCTATTTACATGAATTTGACATCCTATACATTTATCTAGGAATTTTAAATTGCAAGAAATAAAAGGCATATTTTTGTATTTTTGTGATTTATTTTAAATATAATTAATGCATTATTAATTAATTTAAAATAAAGAAAAGACGGAAATATGATTAAACCTAGCAAATAAGTTTAAAAATATGTACAAAATGTTTGTTAATTGATTTTAGAACAAAACTAATTTTTTTTGGAATTTTTGAAATTTGTTTTTGGATATTTTAAGTTAATCAAAACATAATTATGCAAATAATTACACAAATAATTAAAACTTAAAGAGAAAATTATCTTAAATATGTACAAAATTAGTTTATGATATATAAACAATATTTAACACAAAGAACAATTTTTTTTATGATTTTTTGACTAATTAAAATAATTAATAAGCAAATATACAAATACATACTAATTAATTATGAAATATATTGAAATTTTGAAGAAAAATAAAATATTTTTATTTCAGAAAATAATATATATTTTTAGAAGTTTAAAATATTTTTTGTGGATTTTTTTGGATTTTTTAACTATTTTTAATTAATTTAACAAAGAAATTAAAATAAAATAGAAAATAAATAATAGAAATAAAAGGATACTAATCCTGTGTGGTTTGATTGAGGGGCCATAGCATGGAGCTGCGTGTGTGAGGCGTTGGATTGAAGATTGAAGTGATCCAAGGGTTCAGATCTGGGGTCACATGATGCACATGGTTAAAGTAGATCATGGGATTAGTGGGAGACCAAAGTCAGACTGGTCCCCACCTTCGCCTGCGTGGACCAATGGAAACAGAGGGAGAGAGAGCTGACTGTTGACTGACGAACCACGCTCGGACGCGTGGTCGTCTTCAACCTCCGTCCCATGCACTTTTTCAGACAGATAGCGGGGGTTTTTAACCCCCTCTATTTCACGATACAAAAACGTTATTTTCGGTAGCTTCCCAAACCTGCAAGAACACACGTTAGCAACATATGAAAACAACCCAGATCCACTAAACATGATGCCCTGAATCCAAATATGTCATTAGTTTCGTGGTTTGATGCTCATAGCTATAGGTTCGAAGATGTTAAAGTATGAACACTCATAAGCTTATGTTAATGGCATATGGCTATCCTCACGTGGGAGTTGGCATGTTAAGGCCCAGATCATTTGCATAGGACCTTATGAGCATGATAGGATGGTTGGTTAGCATTGAAATCAGTTGCATATACAAAAACGAAAATAAAATTCATATGTACATGAAGAGTATTATATGCTTTATACGACTCTCATGGGCCTGTGTTTAAAGTTCAATCTTACTCTATTATCTTTGAGAAGATGATTAGAATGCTTGGTTTG
Source organism: Vicia villosa (assembly GCF_029867415.1). Taxonomy (NCBI): domain Eukaryota; kingdom Viridiplantae; phylum Streptophyta; class Magnoliopsida; order Fabales; family Fabaceae; genus Vicia; species Vicia villosa. The sequence continues at coordinate 47,337 of NW_026705583.1, forward strand.
TATTAATATTGATTGGAAAATTGATTTTGAAAATTACAAAGTATGGAGATTTTTTGAGAATTTTGAGAGGTTTGTGGCTATTCTCTTGCTATCTCTTCGTGTCTCCCTTGTTGCTGAAGTATGCTACTCCTTTTATAGCCCAAAGGCTGCTTGGAAGTGAAGCAAGAAGCTATAGTTGCCTTTGTTGAAAGTTTGGTTCTTTAATATTAAAAAACTTTGAATTTTTGACCAAGCCTTGACTCCATTCAATGCTCTTGCCTTGGGCATCAATCTTCTGCAGAAAATTGAAGATTTTGGAGGTGAGTCATACTTGGAGACCAAGTCACCAATTATCCATGCAATTTTCCTTTGATTTTAATCTTAAAATAAGATAAAATCATGTCAAAAATGGATAATATAGATGTGGGCTTTGTCTTGGTCGTGGGAGGCCCATAGTAACATGGAAAAGATGTTTGGACCACAAAAACTTGGCATCTTTTGGAAAAAAAACATTTTTGAGCAATGTTGATTTCATGCATTTTCCCAAAATTTAGCCAACTTCAACAAGGTGTAAATCCTTCAATTTTTGTCATATGAAGGAGATCTTGCACTTTTTGGAAACCTCAAAGAGTCCTCTAACCAATGTCTTTGGTCTCATATCAAAATGATTTTTGGTTCTCCTTGTGTGTCCATTTGAAAAAAGTGTCTTTTTGTTGACTTTGAAAATGACCTGTAATGTCTTTGGCCATATTTTTCAAATGGTGAATGCTATGACCATGGGATCAATTGCATTTGAAAGATAATTGAATTTCCTTCAAAATGAGCTTTGGTTGACATTTTTTGGATGAAGGATGAGAGAGTTATGATCAGTCAAAGTTGAGTTGACTTTTCAGGCAAAAACCCTAATTTTGAATCTTAGGGTTTTGTTGATTTTTGATCTTTCCTTGATGAATTGTGATCATCCAATGATCAAATGTTGAATCCTTTGACAAAATATGGATTTTGACAAAAAATTTCATTTTTGACTGTCAGTTGACTTTTTTGGTCAAACGGGTCGTCTGTTGACTGTTTGAGCTGCTGACGGTGCGTCTGAGTGAATTGAAGCTTGAAAATTTGAATGATGGTACTTTGAGATGTATGGATGTATTTGAAATCCATTTGAGCTCTCAAAACTTGTTGCTCCTGTTAAAACAAGAAAAAACCCTGATTAGGGACTGTTTGTATAGGAGGCAGTTAAGCGTACCTGATTTTTGTGCAGTGTTGAGTTTCTGCTAATCGCGTGATATTCAGAAGACTTCTAACACAAAAATCTTGGAAATTTGTATTGTGAATGATTGATTTGATTGATTGTACAAATCACTGAGAATTGTACTGTCTGCAGTTTGTCTATCAACTGACTGTTCGTGTACTGAAGCAGCAGTTAAAGTGAAAAATCAACAGTCAAAGTTAATTTTCTTTTTTTTTTTGTTGTTATTTTTGTTTTTGTTTTGTGTGAAGCATGAAAATTTATTTACATGACTTGTTAGAAACAGAAACATAATAAATAACTGATATTTACGGTATGCGGGCAAAATTACCGATAATAACCTGAAAATTATTTACTGCACAGAAATAGAAATATTTGACTGGCAGAAAACACACAAAATATTATCTTAGTAATTAAGCAATATTATGACAACTAGTACAACATTTAATACTGACAGTATAAATATTACATACTATATTGAAAAGTACGACGAATAAACGGTACGTTTAAGAAATAAGAAATACGGCAAATTTTAAGAATGACGATTGATGACCCATGCTATGAACAATAGCATGTAGATGATTGGGAGCATAACCATTGCAGGTCCACACTCCTCAGGACTGTGCAGGCAGAAGAAAGTTGTGATCACCGTAGCAATGGTGACGACTGTAAGAAGCAGTGTTTCTATCCATTTTGCCATTTTTGCTAGGGAAGAAGAAATGATGGATTATGAGGTAGGAATTTGAAAGATGATTTAGAATTTGATGTGAGATTTGTGGGAAGAATGAGAGGTATTTATAGAATGGAAAAGATGATAGAGACGTTGGGGAATGATATGATTCCGTACAAATGGAAATTGAGTGGAAGTGAGATTTGAAAGAAAGTGTATGATATTGTTGGAAAAAGAGAGATGGAGAATAAAGTTGAGATTTGAATTTGAAAGAAGAGATTTGAAAAGATTTTGAAAATAATGGAATATAGTACAAAAGTTAGTGGGAAAACAAAAAACAATTGTTACCAGTACAGTGTGAGTTTCCTGCTTTTGCGCCTGCAAAAAGATTTAACTCTGCATGAATTGTGTTAGTACTATTTATCTGTAAAATAAATAAATAGTATTTGTGAAGTAAGGAACAGTATTTGGCGTTTGCGTAAGAATAAATTCCACTGTAAGCCAAGTTACTGTGTAAGAAAAATTCTGAAAACCAAGTTCTTCATATGTCAGGATATTTTGAAAAAATCCATGTTTATATGAGACTCTTAATTTTCATATTGAAACTTTCCTGAAAAAAGAAGTGGGCAAATTTTGGGGTATAACACCCCTGGAAAAGGTCAGCCTCCAAAAACATGATAAAGTCAGTCTTTTACCAAATAATTTCTCCAGCTGAGTCAAAATCCCTGGAAAGGGTTAGCTTCCAAAGAAAAACAGTCTTTCAATAAATA